>NC_079147.1:70015573-70107938 GCF_945859685.1 Eupeodes corollae
CATCATGGGGTGTGTTACGCTTTTAACGACAGGAGACAGCATTGAGTTTTTCGGAGCATTAAATTCTACACGGTTTTTTGATTCCCCATTGTACAATGCTATCAAGTTCAGAATTTAATGAGCTTATCATACGCTGCCGTTTAAGTTCCACATCCGAAGGGACAAGGATTGTGAATCTACAAAACGAATATGAAAAGCTGAGAGTTACTGTCGTTGGCGAAAACAGGTTAATGGATTAGAAGTGACAGACACAACATCATTTATGAATATAAGAAAGAGAGTCGGAGACAAAACGGAGCCCAGCATTTATTTAATGAATTTCAGACTTGAAACCATCTAATAAAGCTTGTATAAAAACGGTTAGAAAGGTAATTTCTAATCCAACAAAGAAGAGATTCATCAATACCAAAAGTACGCATTTTCGATAAGAGAGCTTGGTGCCAAACTTTATCAAATGCTTTTGAAATATGAAGTGTAATAATCATACTTTCTCCAAAACGATGTTCCACTGTTCATTGAGATGAACCATGAGATCACCAGTGGACCTATTGCTACGAAAGCCATACTTTCGGTCATTAAGAAGCTTACGTTCTTCAAGATATTTCTTAAGCCGACAATTAATCAGCGTTTCTATGACATTAGAAAGAAGGGACGTAAGTGCAATTGGACGATAGTTTGAGGGGGGAGGAGCATTCGCCTTGTTTAGGGACAGGCTGGACAAATGCAGTGTTGATCCACTCGGAAAGAGACCTGTAGAAAAGGACAGATTGAAAAGCTTACGCTGTGGTTTTTCCAGCGTTGAAGAACACCTCTTCAGAACAATGAGGGGAATACTATAAACGCCAGCGGATTTGTGTATATCAAGGTCTTTCAGTACTCTTGCGACTGCACGAGTGCGAAGGAAGATTCGTCCCATAGAATCATTTACGCTCTCAAGAACAGGAGGACTCATGACACTATCCGGTATCGTCGAATTGACAGTTGCAAACAAATTGGCTTTTTCAATCGATCTTTCATAGGGAGTGTCATTGTGGACGAGCTTTGGAACCGAGGATGACGTAGTGTTTTCGTACCTTAATTTCTGATCATGCAAAAATTTGGTTCGTCGAATATGACCATTACAGGTCTTTCTAGCTAGTTTGAACTTAATCCGGTATTCCTTAATCGGGTTGGCTTTATAACAACGGGAACTTACATCTCTGAACCTAATAAACTCTTTACAGCTCGAATCAAACCATGAGTTCTCTTTGGGTTTGATAGATTTCACCCTATTCGGGATAAAATCTCTCATTCCACAAAGAATTAAATTTGTTACCATTTCTGCACTGGTATCCACCGCACTATCGAGGAAGCATAGTGACCAGTTAAAGTTCCTGAAGAATTCGTTGAACCGTCCCAGTTGGCCTTCTCATATTGCCAAAACGGTTCTCCTAGAAGTTTTTTCTTTAACTGGGTCATGAGAATTTTTGCAGATACGTGGTCTGATGTGCCTAGAGGCAGCAATACACTGATTGTGTATTTATTAGGGTCAGAGGTAAGAAACAAGTCTAGGATGTAGGCGGATTTACCTGCAACGTCAGGGATTCGAATTGGCTCATCGACAAGCTGAGTTAATTGATTTAACTTCAGTGTGAGGATAATGGGCAAACAATTCTTTGAATGGAGTCAGACAGAGGATCAAATTCGTTAAAAGTTGAATTTCTGTCTAGATTTGGACTTCGATATAAAAAAACATGCGTGGATGATGTGCTTATTTACCGTAAATTTTAACCACATGAAATTGAAGTTTGTGTTAGAGCACAATCAACATCATTTCTTATATACACGGCTAATCCATGGTACCGTAGAAAAACGCCGAAAACTTTTCTTTTGCAACGACCCAAGGTGCTTCAGCACAATTCTTTAAAGTAGAGTACTCGTACAATGTACGGATTTTGGGAGGTCCCCAGCAAGTCAACGTCTTTAAGTATTAATGTTGATGACCTGGCCATATACTTTGAAGGTTTACTACTGCCAGATCCTGACCAGAATTCCATCAGTTTTGCCCCGCAAAATGTTTCAATCGATGAGCTAGACTCTTCTTTTACCATAGTTGGGATGTTGACATCTCTAAGCAGAATGAAAAATAACAAAGCAGAGGGTTTGGGTGGCATTCCCATCGAATTCTATAAGAATTCAACTCCTGAATTTCTCGAGCGTATGTTGGGGTTATTAAACAAGATGTTTACAGAAGAGAAATTTCCGAGCTTCTTTCGTTTGGCTACAATATTTCCTATATTTATATTTACCTAATCTGAGTTCACCAGAAAATTATAGAGGCATTTGAGTTCTGAGCTCACTAAGAAAACTGTTTGCAGAAATGTTGTACGTAAAGCTTATGTGAATTGGATTGAAAGAAATAATTTTATATGTCGATATCAGGCTGGTTTCCGGGCGGGTCTTTAAACGATTGATCCATTTTTTTCTTTTACGAGTGTTGCTAGGCGTTTTTATGAACAAAGAGAAGCCCTATGCACTTTCTTCGTCGATTTTAAAGCTGCTTTTGATACTATCAACAGAAGATCACTTTTATATAAGCTAGCAGTCAATGGTCTTTCAACCAAATGAATTCGGGTTTATAAACAACTTTTATTAAACACGTCTGCAATGGTATATCTATGTCAAAATCCTTTAAAAAGGAAAAACGTGTTCCACAAGGCTGTTTATTGAGTCCCCTTATGTTCGCTCTTTTTATCAATGATATTGAAAATAAATTACCCGCAGGCGTCAACTATACCGATTTATCTTTGAAGATGTTGCTCTATGCTGATGACCTGGCGGTGTTTTCTGATAACCCAGTGACATTGCAGCTTCAGATAAATAAACTTTAACAATATTGCGATTCGTGGGATCTCAAAATCAACATATCAAAATCTAAAATTATGATTTTCAGATAATAATTTACGAAATTGGACATTAGATCGTACCACTATTGAAGTTGCCTTCGAGTATAAATATCTTGGTTTTACTATCACTCATAATTTGAACATCAAAAATCATATTAAAGACAAACTGGTACTAGCCAAATCAGCTATAAACTCGATGTGGTCACATTTTTTTTCAAGAAGCTTCGTGGACCCTACATCGACATTTTGAAGCTACCGTGAATATTCAAAGATACTTTTTCAAAACAATCTTCCGGCACGCCTAATAATGCCCTATGTGTGCTTTGGACTGTCATGCAAGGGGTCTTGGGTTCAATCCCTGCCTATGCCACCTAACTTTTTTCACGGGTACTGAATCTTGCGAGGAATCGACAAATTCTCCAAGAGTAATTCTAGTCATGAAAAGTGCTTTCTCAAATTAGCCGTTCGGATTCGGCATAGAAACTGTAGGTCCCTTCCATCTCTGGGAACATAACTCGCACACAGGAATGGTTAACAGTTGTAAGTCACTAGGCCCTGGTTCTTCATGGACTGTTACGCCACATAATTTATTTATTATAGATCTGATAGTAATCTGCACAAGCAAATCCTGCTTATATCACTTTATGGTTGATGAGGAAAATGTACAAAACTAATCCCGAAAGTGCTAGGGAATCACTTTCGAGAGCAATATATAGCCGTCTGTGAATATTTGAGCGATTGTAGACTTTCCTGGTCTAAGACTACATTGGAAAAGACCTATCAGGTTGTTGAAGATGGGCTTTAGATGTTCACATATTACAGCAGTGAAGATTTTGTAAGCGATGTTAAGTAAACAGATTGCTCTATAGTTGGTTGAGTCTCCTCGGGCAAAAAAATTCTGCAGATCCATTGATCTGGCATGCTTTTTGCAGACCATATTTTACAGAAGAATCGCATGCTCCTAACCAAATTATCTCCAGCTTGAGCCTGAATCTGTTATTGGAAGTGTTGTCGTGAAGGCTGTTTTTTCTCCATTATTCCACCAAAGATGTCTTCCCTTTCAAAATAATATCGTTTCTAGAACATGCTCTATTTTTTTCCCAAGAACTTGAAAAAAAAAAATCCTAAGAGTCGTCATTTTACTCTTATGTGGGGCGTTTACGCATATTAGGCTAATGTTACCAACACTAAACCTCGATGCACTCGTTGATACACCTATAGCTCAATGCTTGTTGCCTAAGTTACAATAGCTACAATGGCAAAGCCGCATCTAAAAGAGCGCTGTTGCATAGCAAAAACCGCAGTTTTTCATCCTCTTTCTGCCCGGACCATAACATCGCATTTTCTGTATGGCGGTGACGTCTGCTTTATTGCAATCGAGGGCCTCCGCTAATTCTTCGGCTTCATGTGGTCCATCAAGGGGTCTCCACACGCTTATCCAAAGTTCGTTGTCCTTAATTTGTTTGCATGGGTGTCAACAGTAAATCCGTCCGTATCCTAGGCTTGTCATTGCTTCGTAACTTCGATTTGGTACTCTTTTTAACGAAATTTACAGCTTACACGATATTATTTTCCATAAAATTTCAAGAACGTGAATTTCTATAAATATTTCCCCTTAACATTCCATTATATTTCACACGTATATAATTGAAACAATACTTTGATAGGGCAAGGGTCGCTTGTGTTCAAAACCACTACGTAAGCTTTTACATCTTCACTATTCTTCTGGGCTCCTTTGGAGTAGTTGGAAAACTGAATTTGTTCAGCCAATCCCAAAAACGGCGAATCTTCTTCTCCCGCAAATTATCGACCGATAGCTCTAACTATTTTCCTAAGGTCATGGAAACGCTGATTATTTACCAGCTTAAGAAATATTTTGAAGAACGGAAGCTTCTTAATGACCGGAAATACGTCTTTCGTAGCAATAGATCAACTGGTGATCTATCTATAAGTGGCACTTTCATCAATGAAACTGAAAATCTTGACATCCGCGGAATGTGCATCAGCTAATGGCCTTAGCAACCTCATTTTGTAAAGCGATCACATATACGCGATGTCGCCAAAAATGCCACAAGATGTCTAGGTTTTTTGAGAAGATGCCAGAAATTTGTTTCTCTGTCTTAT
This sequence comes from Eupeodes corollae, assembly GCF_945859685.1. Lineage (NCBI taxonomy): Eukaryota > Metazoa > Arthropoda > Insecta > Diptera > Syrphidae > Eupeodes > Eupeodes corollae. The sequence goes on from NC_079147.1 coordinate 70,020,583, forward strand.
CTGGCAACAATCTACATAACCTATATTAGTCCGAAACTTGAACATAGCTGTCATCTTTGGCTGGTCGTCCAATAACTTGTTAAGACTCTTGGAGAGTATTTAAAGAAGAGCTTTTAAACTGATTATATGGAAAGATCACTTCTCCAAATTATATAACGGCGATGACGAACCGAATTCCGCTATAAGCGAGACAGACCAACTCAACCTCGGCGACGCAGATCAACAATTCCGCCTACCCGACGTTGACGAAGTGAAGATAGCTATATCTAAACTTAAGTCAAACAAAGCTGCTGGAGCTGACGGTATCGCTGTGAACTATTCAAAGCAGCAGGCGATGACTTGGTACGGAGCATGCACCAACTCATCTGCAAAATATAGTCGGAAGAAAGCATGCCCGATGAGTGGAATCTCAGCATAGTGTGCCCGATACATAAGAAAGGAGACCCTCTAAACTGCGCCAACTACAGAGGCATCAGTCTCCTTAACATTGCATATAAGATCCTCTCTGCCGTATTATGTGAACGTCTGAAGCCATTCGTCAACAACCTGATTGGTCCTTATCAGTATGGCTTCGGACCAGGAAAGTCCACTATCGACCAAATATTCACACTACGGAAGATCTTATAAAAAACCCAAAAGCTTCAAATCGATACCCACCATTTCTTTATCGATTTTAAAGCCGCGTATGACATCATCTATAGGGAAGAGCTCTACCGAGCAATGTCTAGTTTTGGCATCCCTGTCAAACTTATCCGTTTGTGCAGAATGACGATGGAGAATGCACGCTGCTCTATCAAGGTCGGAAAAGATCTTACCGATTCATTTGATGTCAAAAAAGGTTTTAGACAAGGCGATGCACTGTCATGCGACTTCTTCAACATCGTTCTGGAAAGAATTGTGCAAAACTCAACCGCTAACACTAGAGGCACAATCTTCCAAAGATCCATCTAATTACTCGGATACGCAGATGATATTGACATAATTGGAAGATCAAAGCGTGATGTAAGTGGAGCGTTTTTGAGCATTGTGACGGAAGCGAAGAAGATGGGTTTAGTGGTCAATGAGGGCAAGACTAAGTATATGCTGTCATCAAAAAAGGACACTGAACGACGACGTCTTGGACAAAACTTCACCATGGACAGCTATAACTTTGAGGTAGTTAAGGACTTTGTCTACCTATAGGCACCGCTATTAATGCAGACAACGACACCAGTGCTGAAACTAAACGAAGAATAACTCTTGCAAATCGCTACTTCTTTGGACTTAGAAGGCAATTGAGAATCTATCTATAAGAAACTCATTATCCCGGTTCTCATTTATGGGTCTGAGGCCTGGACCCTGTCAAAGAAAGATGAGGACGTTTGGGATGCTTCGAGAGAAAAATTCTTCGGATGATTTTTGGTCCTGTACGCATAGATGGAGAATGGAGGAGAAGATATAACGACGAACTGTACGGGCTGTAAAGCGACACTGACCTAGTTAGCAGAATTAAAGTCCAACGGCTTAGATGGCTAGGTCATGTAGAGCGGATGGACATCAACGCTCCAGCCCGGAAGGTCTTCGAATCCAATCCCGAGGGACGGCACAGTAGAGGAAGACCGCGACTCAGGTTGGAGAGGACCTCAACCAACTTGGCGTGCGAAACTGGAGACAGCTAGCTAGGGACCGAGCTGGCTGGAGACGCATGTTGGTTTAGGCCCAGGTCCGCCCCGGACTGTAGCGCCACCTTAAGTAAGTAAGTTTTAAACTGATTGGTGACATTAACAGCATGAACTCGAACATTGTTGTAAAGTTTTTAGTCTCACCCTTTTTTACCATTATTTTAACGGACTATTGTCTAGAGAAATAGTATAAATTGCAGTCCTCCCCTTAAACAATTTAACCGTAATACCTGCGGTTTTAGGAATGCCCATCAGTCTACCCTTGAGCCCAATTTCAGCCGTCCTTTAAAGTACAGAGATTTATTTTTTAGCCGTACTACTCGAATGTGGAATGCCTAGACGCGCTCTATCTTTCCCTATCAGTGCAATGTTCAGAAATTCAAAATCAAAGTACACCGACCCTTAACTCTTTCCCTAATTCTGACATTGACATTTGGCATATTAAATGTATACAAGGGACTTTTAGTGTTTGCTATTTATAAACAAAAATTAGAAAATGGGAATATTCTGAAAGTTTACAAAATGCGTTTCCATGAATATTTCAGTTTGACAGATAAACGAAACTTCTGAACGCATCCCTGCAAAATTGACATTTGCTAAATACAAATTAAATTAAAAGTAAGTTATATCAGCGAGTAGAGCGTTCTATGGGCATACTTGTATAATTGCACTAATTATGTGTTACCACAAAAACACGGCTGATATTATTCTCACGTGCAGGTTTCAAAGATCTTAAACTTAAACTATTATTAGGTAATTCGAGAATGGTTTGGGTTTTTGTTCTTAGTATTTGTATACCCATACAGATATATATTAAGAGTTGTACATTCAATTACACATAGTTTTTATACAATTGAAACAGAACAATAGCAAGATCTTAATTGCTACTTTCTTTTCTATGACCAATGCAAAAAGTAAAGGATACAAAAATCCTGTTCTACCAAGAACAATTGTCATTATTCATTTTGAATCCTTTTGCTCTGCAACATCTCTCTGACAAAAACTAGATGCACGTATGTATCTACAATATACAGTTATAATACACATACATCTCTATATTTCTCAAAGAAAATAACGGATTTTCTCCGTTTCCCGTTTCGGAAAGTTGCTTTTCTATTGTCAGTGATAAATTGTTTTGACTGTGAGAAGACTAGCTTTGAACATGAGCAAAAGGGAAACATTTTTGAAGTGTTTTGTTTTATTTTTGTCTCTTTCTTTTTTTTAATCCTTTTTCTCTTTTTTTATTGCAGCCAATGTGTATGGTGTTGTCTGTTGTGGTATTGCAAGGACCTCAGAATGGCAGTGAATCCTTTATCCGGAATGGCTAAGCTCTTTTTACGCTTGGCAAATCCTAATGACATTGTTTTTGCTCACCAAGTGGGAAGTAATCTAGAAGAAAAATTCAATTCATTTTCTTTTATTTTGTTATTTCGTCTGAGTCAGATAGAATTTTAATTTTTGATTTTGTATTTTCTTTGCTTTTTTAATTCGTGTGCATTTATTTTTCCGCATTGTTGTTTTTGATTTTGCTTATAAATTACAAATTTAGATAACTCTTAGGGGAGCTAAAACAAAAATAGTTGTAAATCAGGGCGTTTTTTATTTTTTAAATTGCCTCTCAGAATAATTAACAACGAAAACCATAGAAAGAGTTGTAGTTTGGTATCACTGATAGTGACACTACCTGTCAATTTAAGAAAAAAATCCACTAGGCCTAGAATGAAAGAAATATTGACCATTCTCCTTTCTTTGTGACAAAACTTTTGTATACAAAATGTCTGAACTTTCTGTCTTGTACTTTTTTTAACCTAAATAAATTAAGTGGTGCAACAGTCCGTTAAGGAGAAGGGCCTTGAGAACTTTAACTTTATCACGTTTCCTCTTAGCCAGGAGAGAACCTCTTTGATCGCTAAAATTTCCGCTTGGAAGACACTACAATGATTAGGGAGGCGGAATGAGATGCTGAGTTTGTCGTAGTAATTGACTTTCTCCAATGCAGTCCACCATACTGCAATCCCGTACATAAGTATTGGTCGGATGACCGATGTGCATAGCCAATAGGTTATGCGAGGTTGAAAACTCCATTTGCTTTCTAAAGCTTTCTTGCAAAGGAAAAGAGCTGTTGTAGCTTTCTTAACTCTTTCCTGAATATTAGATTTCCAACTTAATTTTTTGTCCAATATCAGACCAAAATATTTGGCTTCGTTGGTAAAAATTAGTGGTACACCTTTTATTGAAGGAGGTACAATTACTGGGATCTTGTATTTCCGGGGACGAGGTCTATTTTTTGAAGATTAATACTAAGTCCGCAGTGATCAGTTCATCCATTGAGCATATTGAGGGCGTTTTGGAGGAGGTTTCTCAGTTTATTAGGATGTTCCCCTGTAACGTCGATAGCAACATAATCATCAAGTGATATTAAAAGTTCGTTAACCACTATGTTGCACAGGAGAGGGGACAGAACACCACCTTGCGGAGTGCCTCTACTGACAGACCTTTTTGTGCAAAAATCCTGACCTTAGAGTTGATGCTCCTGCTTTTTAGCATTAGATCCATCAACTCACAGATTGAGTATTCGACGTTTACGGTCGTCATAGCAGAAGTGATAGCGGATATGTCAACGTTGTTGAAATCGCCCTCAATATCCAGGAAGACCACCATTGTATATTGCTTTTGCTCTAGGGAGTATTCGATAGTTCTTACCAGAGTGTGCAAGGCTGTTTCTATAGATTCCCCTTTGCAGTAAGCATGCTGAGACATTGAAAGTCTCACTTATCGATTTTACTACGTATATGGATTTCAATCAACCGTTCGAGAGTTTTGAGAATGAATGATGATAGGCTAATAGGTCTTAGGTAATTAGGGTTGACATGCGAGCATTTAGCATCCTTGGGAATGAAAACTACCTTTAAATCTCTCCATCGCTGAGGTATATAGACCAGATTTATACAACTTGTGTCGCAAAATGATATCAATGCTAAGTTGTAGCTGGTACGATTTGATCGCAAATGCTAAGTTGTAGCTGGTACGATTTGATCTGGACCTGGAGATTTATAAGGTTTGAAACTATTCAGAGCCGATGTCAATTTTTCTTTTGTAACCTGACCTTGACGAAAAGTTAAGTTAATACCCGACCCAGGACTGTTTGTTGTATTAACGGATTGGGAGCTATCCGGGAAGTGGGTGTCTAGTAGCAGTTTTAGCGTTTCTTCGCAAGAGTTAGTCCATGTACCATCTGAGTTTTTAAGAGAACTAGGCATGGTTAGATTTGTCGAGAGAATCTTACTTATCTTTGATGCCTCCGAGGATCTTTTGGCTATTCTCAATTCTAGTTTATATTTTTTGAGGGATTCTTTATAGGAGTCCCAATCTTTGGGATGTCTAATCTTTTTTGCTCGATTGAAACACCTTCTAGAACCCTTCTTGAGTATTTCAAGTTCAGCAGGCCACCAATATGGTTTCATCAAATAGTGTGAATTGGATGTATCTATGACCGGAGAACGAGTTCTCCTTTAATACTTTCCAATTCAATATTTTATTTGAGAAATTAAACGAGACAAGAATTAAATCTAAAACTTCTTGTCGATTTACTACCAGATTACTTGTTAGAATACAATCAAAAACAGACTCACCTCTGATATTTATATCGGTACTACCCCACGTAAAATGGTACCAGGCAGTGGGCCCTGGTGATCGTGGCCCAAAACTCTGATACCAGCCAGTGGGTATGGTTGTCTATTACCATACTGGCTGTGGTGACGTCTTTATCACTGAAATTAGGGAGTAAAAATACATTTTGATCACGTTTTAGTAGTATGCAGGGATTTCACAATCCAGGGTTCTTGGATGAGAACGAAATCTTCTCCAGTTTTTGTCAGGTGGAGAAGAAGGGAGGCCGAAGCCGTTTTAGAGTGTTGGAGATTAATCTGTAGTATTTACAGCATTTTGGCTACAATAAGGCAGATCAACCTCCACCACTGTTAAATCAAGTTTATCCAGATCAGACGAAGAGGAACCTAATAGTTCATCTTCTTCCTCACTGGGAAGAGCTTTGTCGTTTGAGTCATCGGTCTCCATGATGGATAAACTTTTGACGTTTTCAGAAGACGACTGTGCTGCAACAGAAGAGGGCCCCACCACATTCTCATCCACATCCGAGGATGGGAGGGTGATGATAGCACTGGGACCCCCTAAGTCTTGCCACGTTGTTCGTTTAAATTTGTATATGGACATGGATTTTGCTAAACGGTCTGCTGCTACGTTACCTTTAATCACGTCATGTGCATGTCGTTATCCAGATAAGTTGTAATTTTGCTACATGGGATGTAATGTTATCACGAATTTTGTTGATATATGGTGAACGGTGTTTAATATTTTTTGAGCGGTTTGAAAGATTACAGTTTTCTTATTCGATGAAATTGCTATGTTAGTAGCTTTGAGTATAGCTAAGCCTTCTCTAGAGAATATGGAAAAGTATGATGAGAGCTTCTCACCAGAACAAATCTGGCTATCTTTGTCAACAACTGCAAATCCGGTTTCTTCACTGTTTTTGGAGCCGTCGGTGTAAAGTATGTTCCAAAGGTGATTGGGATATCTGTCCAGGAGATCAAAGAATAGTTGGGTGTATATTTCATTAGGTGTGGTATTCTTCTAGTAATTTGACAGACTGGTGTTAATAGAATCCATAGGAAGCATTTCGTTTTTCAATACTTATGCTTTTTACAACGGGGTTGATTCCAATGACGACTTTCCCGAAAGTTAGAGCTTTGTAAAGTGTTGAGGGTTGTTTGGGTGTCTTCTTACGTCTCAATATTTTATCTGCGTCTTTGTGAATTGGAGAGGCGTATGAATCATAATTAGAATATGGGCATAGGTATGATAGGTTTTTTTTTGTTGAAAATAATAAGTTAGCCACTTGTTCGGATTTTACAGATAGATATAAGCAGGTTGCCATAACGAAGGTGAGTAATATATTCGTAAGGTGTGCTTTTTTTAGAAGGAAGATACTAACAGATGTTAGCGGTTGTTTGGGATCTGTTGGGTATATTATTATAAATTTGGAGTTTTTGGAGTTAGAATGGGATGGGATGTCAAAACTGTGAACTGTACTTGAGTTTATTGCTTTGTTAGGTCTTTTTTGAAGAGGGCTGGTAAGCTGATTAAGCATAGCGAACCGGTTACCCTACAGTACACTTGGCCCTGAGGCCATATTATATAGATTACACTCAATATACGCTCGAAGGAAATAAAGCGATTGGAAAAGGAGATAGAAAACCGCGGGAGGATAAATAACAAAATTTCGGGAGAGTAGAGGAAACACAATCAAAAACGATATTGACGGCTCGAAGTATAGTCGGTGACTGCAATTCTGTTGATTCGAGCCCCGTTGTATAGGATCTCTTTTGAATAGAAAGATGACTCTACTCTTCGATGTTAGCCAATATATTGTAGGAAAAACTGCAGCTCGAACATCCGAAACTTCTCCATATGGAAAGAGGCAATTTTGAACCACACGGGGCAGTCTTAAAAGATCATCACCCGTATGACGGCAATGAACCAAATTATCTTCACCCTGAACGATTACTGCAAAACAACCATTTCGTCAAAGCGAAGGCTCCTCTGGTCCTGGTCAGAGCAGCATTTATTTGTCTGTCGAAATATAAATACTGATCTAACCAGATACCGAGGTACTTCACCACACTTTTTCTCGATGACCATCTTGCGCCAGTTCTTGCAAGTATCCTTCGTGGCCCTAGCCAACGGAGTTCGTGTCAAAATTATCTACAACTTAGACCATATCTAGACATTTGTTTTCAGTTTCCAGTCGACGCAATATTGCGTCTATACCGTTAAGCTTATCAAAGAGTTTACACATCAATAGCTTGCTTATATCAAGCCTGTTTTGTTTTAGAAAAAAGACCTTCTAACTGGAAGGTGTCAAAAGCCTTTTCCAAATAAACTAAAACTTCACTTGTGTTGTAGACGCAGCATGGATTGATTCATGGCCCGCCTTTAACTCGAACTGTTTATTGGAAATTATTTGGTTGTCCACAGCCCACTTATTCAGAGCCCCATTGATGCTAGTAGTAGTAGTACCCGTGGCATGATGGTTAGTGCGTTGGACTGTCATGCCAGAGGTCTTGGGTTCGATCCCTGCCTGTGCCATCCAAAGTCTTTTCACGGGTACTGCCTCTTGCGAGGAATTGACAAATTCTCCAAGAGTAATTCTTGTCATGAAAAAGTGCTTTCTCAAACTAGCCGTTCGGATTCGGTCTAAATTGTAGGTCCCTTCCATTCCTGACAACAGTACTCGCACACAGAAATGGTTGAGAGTTGTAAGTCACTAGGCCCTGGTTCACAACGGACTGTTGCGCCACCCCATTTGATTGATGCTCTTCTCAAAAACTTTTCTGATGCTCGGAAGAAGACTTATCGACGGGAGATTTGACGTGTTGGAGGTGTACTTTTGGTGTACCACAGCGGCCTTCCAATGCACTCGATAACATGCACAATTCAATGCATTATTGAAGAGTGTGGTACAAAAGTCAATTGCGTCCATGAGTAGATGTATAAGTACAACGTTGGATATACCCTCGAAACCTGCTAACTTTGTGTTTTATTGAATTAAAGATGAGCTGGTGGAGTTCAATTTTCGTTATTAAGAAGGGACTTGGTCCCGTTTTTTCTACGATTAGGTATGGCATTTTCCAAGAAATCGCCATTTTGTTATTTCAGTTCGAAGTTAAAAGTGATGGAGTAAGGCACTGTTTTTCGGGTCGTGGTTGGGGCGAGCGGTAACATTCACTTTGTACAATTGCTGGAACGCAGATTCCACTACCTCCATCATCTTCCCTCGGATCTTCAATTATGTAAAAGTCATCGTGTTATCATCTGTTCTTCAGTTCTTTTGAGTTTTAAACATGGAAGGTCATTATGATTCTTTTTCCTGTTGGTTTTAGAAAACATACTCGGGTCACACAGGTATTAACTGACTGAATTTGTAGTCCCAGTATTTGTTAATTGATAACCAGTAGTTATTCTTAATCTACAAATCAACGGATTGATATTTTATATTGACGACTTAAGTTTCCTGATCTCCAAGTAGTGTGTGTGCCTGTGAACCGTCTGTACAAGTTTTTAAGTCTTGTCAATAAGCCTATTTGTATTTAGTCGCGTTTCTTCGACTTCCATTTGGTCCCGTTCTTTGTACTTAGGTATTATCTGTTTTATCGTTAGTTTTATTTACGGTTAAGCCTGCTTCCGGTAGCCATAAGCATATCGGGACTACGCACTAATCATTACACCACGGGTATTGCAAATAACATGTATCGAGTTAAATTGGATATATATAGTTCAAATTAATCGAACTCTTAGTTTGAAGTTGAGTCAAACTTTGTTAAAAAAATCCATTGCTTAAGTAATCGATTTGACAGAAACCCTATTACTGTGGACTGTAGACCCGCATACTCCCGTTAAAATGTGGATGATGCCTAGAATGGAGCCTTTTATTCGTTTTTTGTTGTCTGTTGTGAAAGGAAGACATTTACCACATACCTTCATTTTGAATCTCAACACAATTTCAACATCAACCTCCGAATAAATGACCAAACAACCGAGTTGAAAATTCGACCCTAATCCGATTTGTGGTTTCAATCCCATGTAAACAGTTTAAACAAATGAGCAAACATCAAAGTCAGATTAACACAAATACAATTTAATTTCAACTGTCAGTTAAAGTGACATTTCAAACGAACCTTTCAAGCTTTCTAAGATAAACTACCATCAACCAAAAAATAAGTCAGAAAGTATTGCACAAAAGGCACGTTTTTATATAAATGCAAGTTGGTATGGGCTTAAAAGAGATTTTATCCGTTGAATAACTTGTCATTTTTCTTAACACAAGTATTTACATAAATAAATAATATCATACACGTCAGATGTTTCATGTGATACTTCAAGTTTAGGAATTTTTGTGTGTCTCTTGTTTTTGGTATAAAGGTTCGCAACAAGCTGTCAACTAGCTGTTTGGCACATAAATAAACAGACTATTTTATTAATGCTACTCGTAATTTATTTGTGAGGCTATATGTACAAGTGCGTACGTGAGAAGAGAGTCCAGGCATCACAGATCAGAATGGAAATCATTAATCATGTAGACATCCTCCCAAAAAAAAAGGTTTCTCTTGTTTTAATGTATGACTTTGTGGCTTTATCACATGTGTGAGATGTGTGTCGTGAGTGCGAAAAGACGAAAAAGCCTTCGTGATACATCACAAAAGGGCTTAGAACTTAAAAGGAGTAGGTATGGAGATACAGAAAAGAGGCTTAATTAAAGTGACAAAATCAAAAGTAACAAAAATTGTCAGCAGTTCAAAAATAATATTATAACTAATGCCTTGTCATGATGGACTTTATAGATCGTCTACAAGACTGACAACTGTCACAAATTTTTATAAATGATTTATGGGGATTATTGAAAGTATTATGTTTTGGAAATTTTTAAAATTTAAGTTAATAATTTAAAGAGTTTCTACTTACATATGGTTGGTACATATCGCACCTCCTCCGGTGCAATATCGACGCAATTCAAGTTTTATCCGTGGTAAAATTGACGTGATTGTATCTTTGCTAGTGCCCGAAAGAGGTCACTTTTTTGTTTGACACAAAAGTTTAAACTATAAAATTTTTCGCAGCAACAAAGTCGTAATGTACCTTGCGCTCCACAATAGTTCAAACCCTTCACAAGCTCAAAAAAGAAACAGGTGAAAGATATAAAAGGTAATAATATGAACTCTAACTCACTGAATAGTCAGCTATTTTTAGGACTCTTGAAGTCGATTCTGTAGGCCTATTTTAGGGCGATATAGTATTTTCAATAAGCAAGCAAACTTTAACCGTGATTCCTGAACATTTAAGAAAATTGCATTTATGTCATTATTGCACCGGAGGTGCAATATATGGTTTTTCCTTAATGTCAACACTTTTAACGTTACATAAGTCTGTGTTTAACATATTTCAGGAGAGCAGTTTGAAGTTTTAAGAAAAAGGTCGCAATTACAAATCAATGTAGAACATTATTGGATCGTCTGACAGTATTGAAGCTAGTATGGATTTAAAGGTATTAAATCATTCTTTTGATCCAAAATTAAAAAAAAAAAACAAATATTGAAATTAAAAACGTGGGAAGCAAAAGAAGTTTAGTTTTTTAGCCTCGGAAGAAATGTTCATAGGTAGGTAGAAATGGCGATCTCAAGGCAAACTAGCCTGAGATCCAATTAGCGCTGTAGTGTGCCGTTTTGATACCAGAAACTCAATTGACCTTTGATTGAAAGGGATAGATTGGTAGAGAAGCTTCATAGCGATTATGTTAGAACCATTTTGTCGCATTGAGAAAAAAGATTAGGTCTCTAATTTTTGTTTCAGATAGCTCATCAAGTTCGTGAAAGAATGCTTTTCCAAAGTATTTCATTCTAGTGTTTGCCAAAGGTTAATATTCAGGTTCGCAAGCTCATCGCGACATTGCTGGACTAATTTAGATGAGGATGTGGCCGAGTTAATGGCTATGATAGATATAAAGATAGCCCCATTTACATGCCTTCCTTATTGCCAGCAGTTTAGCCTGAAAAACGGTAGCAAAGTCAGGAAGCCTAAAGGATTTAGCTACATTCAGAGACTAAGAAAAGATCCCAGAACCAACTCCCCACTCCATCTTTGAGCCGTCAGTAAAGATGGTTGTGTCGAAACCTATCGACACGATGTCATCTCATTCTCTCGATGGGAAAATAACCTTTAAACCCTTACTAAGGTTCAAAGTAGTAGTGCAGTATTCAGTGTCTACCCAGATAATATCTGAGGGAATCAATTTCGTAGTGTTGCTGTGACCATAAGCTACCAGCTATTTGATTCCTTCAGCCTAAAAGCGCTGCAGGAAACTATGTATTTAATAAAAAGGTCGATTGGTAAAAGATCCAAAATAACGTTTAAGGCGTCCGTTGGGCAAGTACGCATGGCCCCTGTGGTGCCCACGCAAGCTGTTCTCTGAACCTTCTTTAGCTTATTAATACTATAGGCTTTGCTAAGAGCAGACTACCATAAAATCATCTTCGACTGAAGTCCCCACTTTTAAAAAAAGTATTGATGGCCCAAAAACTATTTTCTCTGGTTATAACGGAATTGACTTGCTCCACATGAGGTACGTTTAGCTCTGTGGTTTCAAGCGATTCAGGGTTATCACTCTCGCAACCCGGAAAGTGCGTCTTCATCAGTAGCTCAAGAGATTCGGCTGGAGAGGCTGTCCAGGTTCCATCAGGCTTTTTTAGAAATGAAGGATTACAATGTTCCTTCGATAAAACTTTGCTGAGCCTTGTAGAGTCCTTTATGTCTTCGATTGATTGACAGTATTCTCTCCAGCCTTGTTTTTTGGCTGATGACAGGGCTTGCTTGTAAATTTTTAGAGAGTCTTTATACGGTTGGTAAAACTTATGTTTGTGGCAGATATTGAAACTTGTCCTCGTCATTTTCCTAAGACTCGACAGTTCTTCATTCAACCAAGAAGGAAGGGTTTTACGGCTATATTTAACTGGGCAAGAGACTCTAAAAGCTTTACTCATAGAAGTTTCACAGGTATTTCACCTTTGATTCAAGGTCTCCTATCGATTCAGTGAGATTCGGTAAGTTGCTTAGTTGGAATTAGCAATTTGACTGAATTTCGTCCAGTCAGTTCTTTTGGGAGTTCTGTAAGTTGGAGGGTTTTTCGACTCGAAAATAATTTGTAAAAGAATCCACTTGTATTCCAAAAACGAATTCAAAGGGGAAACTCTCCAATTCTCCACTAATAAATTACGGTTGTTTACTAAAGCACATTCTCCCAGCCATCATAATTTTCCAAACTCGGAAAGACGAAAGTGGGAGTATTGCCTCTGCTACAAATGGTCATATTATTTTCAATAATAGAATCAAAAAGTGACTCACCTCGTTGGTTGATCATAGAACTTCCCCAAAGGGTATGCCGAGCATTTGCGTTGCCTCCGATCAGAAGGTTTGCCTTTTTGATTTTAGCTTCGGTTATGATTTTGCAGACCTCCTCCGGAGATGATGGTGCATTATGGGCAGAGTAAAGAGAGGCCAACAGCAAACCCTGTGTATTCTTATCTTCAAATCTGACAACTGTCAGATAAAATTTGGACATAAAAAACCATTTAAATGTTTCTTAGTTTAAACACAGGTTCTGGGATTACCTTGGTCTTGATCTGCGGTTTTATAAAAGAGGTCGTATTGGTTGTCTTAGAGGCCTCGCACCTTGAAGCCGTTTATCCACGGTTCTTGGATAATGCCAATGTCGAAGTTTTCCTCCCTAAGGAAAACTCTCAGATTATCTGAAGCGCACTTAGAGTGCTTCAGATTAATCTAGATGACCTTCAGCGCGTTTTTTTAATTATTGTTAGCTGCAGAGCTGGGGCCCGGCAACTAGCTGGGGATCTCGACTCCACTTATAACATCGTCAACCTCGACGTTGTCGTCAGCTTTGTCGGTGTCTGTTTCCCGATTCTGCAAAATTTTAATTTTGGAATTCCTTATGCCAAAACTGAGTTTGTACTCTGCCTTTTCGAGAGCCCCTAGACTCTCCTCGCTAATCCTCAGAAGGTAAGAGGCGGTGGTCTTCTGCGGTTCTTCTGCCTTAACTACAGCCCAATCATGCATGGCGACCAGCGGATTTTTCCTCTAAAGACCGCGGATAAGGGATCAGGTCTTGTCCGCTTGGCTTTATGCTCATGAGCGGCAACCAAATGCGAGCCTTCGGTTGTCTAGGGATGTTCTTAGCTGGGATAAGCTTGAGCTTCAAGCCCTCCCAGTCATTGCTAACCTTAGCAATGCTTTAACTAAGGAAATCCCTAGAAAACCTGTCCGCACACTTAATTACCCTATGTCCCCCTGAGCATCTCGCCAGAGTCAAAACTAGGGCAGGGGCCATCACTGTTTGTTATAGTGTATGAAAACACCATCTCAGAGAGCTTGCCCTCGATAGAGTTCCTCACGTTCAGCAGACCTTTGCTTTTTGTGGAGAGCTCATCCACAACTGCTACGTGGAGGTCATCCCTGACAACCTCACTAAGAGTACGCAGTTGTGCTGCTCCAGAAGATGGTGCTTTCACTGGCTTTGTCCGGTCGTCAAGCTTGCTCTTTTTCTGAGACATGCAGATCTCTACCTGAGATCTGTTTCACTTAACGGCCTTTTCTCGGCTGGCCAGAAGATTGTTGTATTCATCAACAACCTTCTGGTACTTTATTTTATCTTGGGCGTCCCTCTCATGAATTACTCCGGTCTCTTCATTTTTGGCAATCTTGGCAAGAATGTGAGAGGCCGTTTTGTAGCGGTTCCTGAGAAGAGCGCCTTCTGACGGTTTTTGGTTCCACTGCTACTCGGGGGGTTCGGTTTTGTATACGGTTTAGGAAGAATAGGAGTGCTGGATCTACCAGCGATAAATGAGCTCACCTTCAAAGTCTCCTGGCTGGTGGCCAAGAGTTCATCCTCCAAGTCTGTTGAGGGTTCTACGTTCGTCATGTCTACTTCGTCCATTTTGTTTAAGTTTCTTGTATGTTGGTCCTACGAGTAGGTCAGAAAAAAGAGGTCAGCCCCGGCAGAGCCGATATACCGGGGTAAGGCAGAAGATAAGACGGAACCTGCCTTTCATTCTTCGGCACGGATTTATGTAAGACGCTCACACCACCACTGGAATTAGGGACCCTGTATCTATGGTCAAATTGCATTGCTAAAGCTTGCTACTATTAAGGAGTAGGAAACTTCAGCAATTCAACCTGACCTTAGCTGATCTCCATCTTGACAACGTGCAAGACAACTGTGGTGATCATTACCGCCCGGCACCCACTGGGAGGGTTTGAAACGAGGATTTTTGCCAGGCGATCGGTTCTATAGTCCTTTTCCTTTTTGATTGCGTCAATCAAATACACAAATTGAACCAACTCATTACCAAGAGTAGGCTCTAAATCATCCGTATACACTTTCACCAATGATTCTGCTGAAGCGTGCAAATTTTCAGCATTCATCTTCTCGATGTGACTCAGGAATCCATATTTCAAACGTACAGCTTCATAGGCATGCAATCTTTCAGTAAGAGAAATGGATACTGGGATGAAGGCGGATAATTTGTATTTTCGTTGGGTGACAAATTTGCGTCTTGTGCTTTCCCTTAATCAGGCGAATTTACCCTCACATTTCTCGTTCTGGTGCGGTTGCTTGATTGTACAATGTACATATTCATCAGTATGAGATATTTTGTTTAGAAGCTTCCGCGTATTTATCAAAATCATTTCGTTTGAATTCCACGAATGATTTCAGCTATTTAGGTGCAGGCATTGCCGATCCAAAAATAATTTTCGGGTATTGGAACATCTTGTTTGTAGCGTTGAATCGCTCCAAGATATTGTTCCAAAATGTTGCAAACAAAGCGGTTTCGAGACCACTCATTTTGTGTAGAAGGTGCGTTGCTTTATTTCTCAAGATGCCTTTTTGCTCTTTATTGCAAGATATGCTGGTTAGAGCTCCTTCGATTTCCGAATAGCCGTTGATTAAGGTTTCGTAGTTTCAGCTCTACAAGACCAACGAGTGTCGCTGAGCTTCCGCCCGATTGCCCTCCCCTCAATCCCTGTACCTAGTGATTAACTTATCAAATCCATTATATTTCAACATTAACAACTACAATTAGAGTTCAAAGGCTTTAAGTTCTTAAAATTTAGGTAATAAAACTTAAACAATGACGGCTTTTAAGCGGAATTTTATGTTAAAAATATCAAGGGTTAAAATTTTATCAATAATAAGCTAAAAACCACTAAAATCTTTTTTGTTTCATAGAAAAGTTTATATACTGATAGACGTCTATTAAAATAGTATTATTTATATTCAAACTAAAATGAGTAAGTGTGAGAAACCCACAGCTTGTCAGCTGTCAGTTCGTGGAAGGCAAGGCCAAGTTCATGCAATACTAAGCCAAATGATAAATAGATAACCCTTTTATAAAATAACAATTAAACTTCATGCATTTCATATGAACTTTTTAACATCATTAAATATAAGGTCCTTTTTTTCGAACCCTTTAATTCCACTTCCCACATTTTCATTATTACCTTGATATTACAAAAGGCTGAAAAACTATCGTAAATGTGTAATTTTTGCGCAATTCGAATCCACTACCTCCCTCACGTCCCCTTAACTCGTCTTCTACTTCGTTCATCTCTGCTTATTGAGAAGTCACACTATAGCCTTGACATTTAACACCGCCACATTATGAAGTCAAAAGGTTGGTATGTAAGTTTACAGTACAGTAGATAGGTAAGGTTTTATTCCAGTTCACCAGATCGTAACATACCACGGTATGGCATGGCATGGCATGGCTTCGCATAGCATGGCTGTTTCAACAGAAAGAAGTCTCATATTATGTAAAGAGGTACTCTAGGTTTTAAGTTCAACAAAATACGGAAACATAAACCATACTGGATCCGCTAACAACGCGTGACAGACAACCATTTTGTGTCGTTGTTGTCGGCATTGTCGTCGTCGTCGGTTTTAAAAATGAACCGGAACAAATGCTTGTTTAATTTTAACTCCTGATGAACGCAACGCACCAATCCACCTTGTGAGCCTTCGAACAATATCCCCACCATCTGTCATTATGACACACTGTGTGTTATTAGCACGCAAAATATGTGACTCAGAGATGCATACGTGACATTAATTACTTCCACGGGTAAGCATAAGCACCCCGGAGCAAAAATGGGGCAGGTTAGGTACGAAGGCGGCGGCGGCGATGGCCCGGAACTTGGTGGATTGAGGGTAGGTTGAAAATCGTAGGTATAAAGTGTCATCGTAGGGAGAGACAACTGAATGAATGAAGCTATCAAAATTTATTTGGTGCTGTCTTCAAAGTGATTTATGCAGAGGCATAGGCGCCAAAATAAACTGGCATCTTCGTATGCGACGATTGACGACGACGCAGCATGTCAAAGACAAGACTAGGAACAAGAGGTGACAACGAAATGAGGAATTATATTATTTAACTATAAACACTCCTTTGGTAAATGGTTGACGCTCTGTTATCATCTTAGCTTAATTTGTGAATTCCAAAATTGGTTTAGAAGGATTACGAACCCTACCGTGCGTCGTCGTCGCCTTACCTACCCTTAAGCTTTTTCTTTATATTTTCATTTCTACAAATTAATAGTAACTACAGAGACAGAGCTCGAAATTTTAATTATGCGCTATTGCGCCTTACTTTGCTTATACAACATTGAGAAAGAGCTTATGTACGCCAAGCCCCTTACCTTACAAAATTGAGAAAGAGCTTAAGCTTAAAAGGCAATTGAATCATTAGAAAGGATTACATTTACGTATTACTTTCATTTGACATTTGATGAATTAAGGTATGGTTAGGTAGGGTTGGTAACCAGCTACGAAAACAGATACAGGAATTGTAAATATCGAAAAGTGGCTGGTTAAAAGTGAAGCTTTCAAGGTGTAATTTTTGGAAGTTCCCAATACTGCGTGAATTTGAAATACATTTTGAGAGGATAAAGACTTTCTTGATGCTCGTTTGAAAATAAGAGGTTACGTTTTGAAATTAAAAGACGAGTAATCATTTTTAAGGGAATCAATGAAATAGTCATATAATTGCCTTATCCCCTTTATAAAATCTTGATTACCATTCGCACATTAGCTAATTTCGTCTAGAAGCCCTCCATCGATCGTCGATCATTGCCGTAGACTATATCTTGCGATGTTAAATGAGAAGATTTTATTATCCAACTGTGATTGCCTCTTTAGGATTCAATAAAATCTGGAAACTTTTCTGCAAAACTGTCAACTGCGACAAAAATTTTACAAGTACTGCAATTGGTTGAACCTATTCCAAAATGCCTACCTACTTAGTTGTTTAGAGTGGTGCTACAATCCTGAGTGAACTAGGCCCTCGTTCAACAAACGTTTCCAGCTCAGTCCCTGGCTAACTGTCTTCACATTGCCCACTCCAAGTTGGGTGAGGTTACAAGTCACAGCCCATGCTTTTCCATCGTATAAAGCAGGACAGGGATTGACACCGAAGAGCTCGGTTAAGTATTTTCCAAATTTTATGGAGTAACATGAATTCTCCATGGTCATTCTGCACAAACTGACGAACGCCAGGAATGCCAAAACTAGACATAGTTCTATATAGTTCGTCATTGTAAATGGTGTCGTATACAGCCTTGAAACCTATGAGGGGATTTGATGTTCATTCGACTTGTCAGGATCTGCTCTAATGTAAAAATCCTAGTTGGTGCATGCTCCTAACCAAACTATCTCCATTTGCTTTGAAGAGCTGGGCATTCAAGCTATCTACTCAGGTGCCATTGTTAGACTCCAGCTTACATTTAAGATAGTTTACTTCTTCAAAGTCTACAATCTGCAGAAGTGGTCCTTCCATAACCACAGCATTGGCTGCGGTTCTGCTATGAGGTGGCGCTCCGTGATGCAGTAGGGCACACTAAGGCCACTTTAACCTAACCTACCATGACGTTTCCACTTTCGAAGTTCACGCATTTGTGAATTTTGTTTTACATGCTCATAAGATTTTCGAACTTCATCTGAAGCAGCTTCTCTGATTGCAAATTGGAAATGTTGCCACTGGTTCTTGATACATTTTGTTGGAGGCAGAGAACTTCGAGAGAGGTTACTAGTGACTCGATCGGAGAAGGATTTGGCGATCTTTTCGATTGTAGCCATTCGACGTTATGTCTTCCCAGCATCTCCTTGTTTTGCCTTTGGCTACAATGAAGTAATAGTTGGAGTTGTTGTTAGCTCCTCGGAATGTTCGGATATCCATGATGCTGCTTGACGCCTTGGTTTGGAAAATTCGAAATTCGGGAAAATCAGTCTGCACGATAACACTTCCGAGAACGAATTCAGGCTCGTAGATTTTGCTGCAGGAAGAAACGTGATGGTTTTTTAAACACCTCAACATCCAGAGTGTTAAAACCAACATCACGTTTTGCCCTTTGAGGATGTAATCGGCCTGCAGCTTGAGAGTTCTTATAAATAAAGGCGATAAACCCGTTTTCAGCATGATCATGTAGTTTGGCGTACTCGAAGAAAGGTGAAAAATCCGTCTTATATGAAATCTGTGCAGTTTTTCCACTTGTTCATATTTCCGACCTCCCTGAGCTTGCGCAACATAAAACATAACTGATTCCGATACAGCTTCGAAGACCCTGAATTTACGAGTGTGCGTAATTTCCTAATTATAAAAGTATTGCTTCCATGCTATGTTTATAGCTGTTTTGGCCTTAACAAGTTTGTCAGTGAGATGTTTTCCCATGCCCAAGTTCTTAGTGAAGCAGACTCTTAGATATTTGTATTCTTTCACCAACTCTACTCTTTCACCATTATAGTGCCATTGCTCACTTGCACCCGATCTTGCACCTTAATTAGTTACTTAAGGTTGCGCTACAGTCCTGTGTGAACTAAGGGCCTCACCCAACAAACTTCTCCATCTAGCTCGGTCCCTAGCTAGATGTCTCCAGTTTCGCGCTCCACGTTGCGTGAGGTCACTTGCGCGCCACCTGATCCGCGGTCTTAATCTATTGCGCTGTCCTATGGATGTGGATTCGAAGACTTTCCGGGCCGGAGCATTCGTTTCCATGCGCTCTTAGTGACCCAGCCATCCTTACCCTTCGGGCTAAGTCTTCAGCTCGTAGTTCCATCTTCTCCTCCACTGCCCTTCGATGCATACGGAACCGTAGATCACACGACGAACTTTTTTCTCGAACCGATTTAGGGTGCTTTTATCCGCTTTTGTCGTAGTCCATGCTTCTGCATAACGACACTTTGGTCCCAGGAGAGAGAACTTTACCACTCAATTGCTTTCTTAGCCCAAAAAACAGCGGTTAGCAAGAGTTATTCTGAGTTTAATGTCAGCGCTTGTGTTGTTTTATGGTAGGTAGACGAAGTGTCTCCGATCTTCCAAGGGCATTCTTAAAAACCATCATTTGATTTTTTTTTTAAATTTACCACTAG
Organism: Eupeodes corollae; assembly: GCF_945859685.1. Lineage (NCBI taxonomy): Eukaryota > Metazoa > Arthropoda > Insecta > Diptera > Syrphidae > Eupeodes > Eupeodes corollae. The sequence continues at coordinate 70,040,305 of NC_079147.1, forward strand.
GTTCTACCTTTTACAATATTCAGCAAGCTTATTTATCATTAGATGAAGGGACTGCGCAGTATTCGCGAGGAGAACAATGTCGTCAGCGAAAAGAAGAGCTTTAATGTTAACGTAAGCAAACTCCATTCCTGCTGGTAATACTTCTACTATTTCATCAATGAAGAGTGCAAACAAGCTTGGACTGAGTGCACAGCCCTGTCTAACTCCTGATTTCGTTAGGAACCATTACGATAAGCATTGGAAATTCCACACTGATGCTTTGGTAGTCTTGTATAAATTTTGCAATACTGTACCGAACTTCCCATCTGGAAAAGCTTGTAAAACAGGGCATTGCAATCCACGGTGTCGAAAGCAGCCTTGAAATCAACGAAAAATGCAAATAGTTTCTTATTTCTTGATAGAAACGAGTGAGCAATCGAGCAGAGTATAAAAACGTTATCGACAGTGGAGTATCCCGATCTGAAACCAGCTTGGAACTCACTGAGCATATTATTAAAATGTATCCAATGTAGTTTGTGTTTTCTTGATCATGAAGTCACCTTGACGCACGAGCTGCAACCTGAAGCACCAGGCTATTGATTTAAACTTAAACGGAAAAAGCCGTCATAACTACCCTGAGCTCCAAATATTTAGCAGTAGCCCTATAAATGTTCATGAGTTAGCTCAACTTTACTGAAACTGTTAAATTCTCATATTGGGAATTCTCAGCATACACGCATACACATTCTCTTATTTGTTACCCCCAACAACTTTTTACTGGGGTTGGAACCCAATATCTAGTTGAGGTACTAAGTACCCTATGTTCACCGCGGGGAAGTGAGAGTAGGAGTTAGTAGACGGAGATGGATTTTTGGAGAAAAAAACCTGTGGACGATTATGTCCTCTTGAATGCACATGCCAACTACTAACTATCGACAACCATTATAGTTTACCTTTTCCAATATATTCCAAAGAGTAGGCGGAAAATACGCCTCCATCATTACCTAAGAACTGTACATTTAAATTCTTTTCTTCTGTTTGTTTCAATCAAAGACCTCCCCTTTCATTTTGCAATGCCATTTCTATAATACAGGGAAGTGCTTTGGCAATAATGTATTTTTGATGATCTGTCAGTGAGTCAATCTTTTGTCAATCATATCCTCAATCAATCAGAAAGTAAATCTCTTTTGTATTTCTTGAACCACTTGTGCTATATATAGTCCAAACTTATTCTATTGAACGACTTAAGAGTCTAGTGCCAAAGACCTTGACCGCGTACAACTTTGATAAAATATTAAGTACATACGCAAAATTAATCGCTTCACCGAAATCGTTTCGTTGTTAACACTAAAATTTTATATGAAGCGTTTATTTTTAAAAACGCATAATTCAATTTAATTTTCAAAGAAAAACACTGCCATGCAATTTCTTGTTAGTAATTCATTACGAGAAAACATATCCGCACTGTCAATTTTAGTCTACGTTGAACTTGTACCAAATTAATCATTCTTGGCCTTTACCTCTAGCAATGATATGATTTTGCATTGACGCTGTCAGAAAGTCTCTTTTATTTTCCCTTAATCCCACGCTCAGATGCGTCGTTGTCGTTGGTTGTCTTTAAAAATAAAAATTAATTATTTCTAAATTTGTAAAATACTAAAAATAAATATAATTTTACTAACCTCACAGGAAGAAAATAAACACTAATAAATTAAACAAACACATTTCGAAATTCATCTATGAACATTAACGTTAGTGTCTTTTAGTATTTCATTAATGCCAAAAGTAATTAAGTGAATAAATGCTTTTAGTTTAGTAAATTTGACAAAGAGCCAACAAAAATTAATTCTAGGCGTACCTAGTCGGAACTGCGTGCAAGCGGATGATAAAGATTTTAAGTAATATTTGAACGCTAATGAATCTTTAAGGTAAAACAAGTCCCACCACCTGCTGATTGATAAACAAGCCTTAAATGTTTCTGGGTAAATTTTATTTATTTACGTTTCAAGAAATCACCTTTGATCATTTTCATAAAAACAAAATATTTAAATTACAAGATTCTTTAATCAAGGTGTGTTGTTTTTAGGAATCACATCCAATTTTTCTTTAAAGTCGTTTTTACATCAGGCTTAAAGTAAAGTAACACATGGTCATCAGTTCCTTGTCACATTAAATTAAGCTTTAATTTTATTTCCAAGTTGTTAAGATTTTAGCTTTCTTAGAAGTTAGGAAATAAGAAATAAATCGAAGAAAAGAAATTCCTTGAAATTTAGGAACACAAAGAAACCATTTAAAATTTTTCTTACACTTGATTTGTGCCAAACCGATTTGAAGTCAATAAAATATTGGAAATTCGACATCCATGAACAAGAAGATAATGTCCGATATCAAACAATAAGCTTTACCTCAAAAAAATAAAAATAATAAATAAGAGAAGAGAATAGAGCAATAAAAAATAAATAAGGATTCCTTTTAATACAAAAATAAAATAAAAAAAAAATAAGGGACTCACATATCCTGGTGGGTGTATATAGGATATTATCAACAATGTCAGATTATATTCGATCAATAACAGGATTTTATTTACGAAGAGAAGTGTCAAAAGAAATACCTTCAGAAATCTAGCTATCCAAAGGACCAAAAGGACGACAGCGACGACGACAGGTTGAAGGCAATTTTGGGGAAGAAAACCCGATGACAGCAGTTAAGGGATGACTGGTGTGGGTGGGCAGTAAGGATATGAATGCTAGCTTTGTAATAAGTTGTATGTAATGCTCATACTGTTGTGAGATATGAGGAGGATATAAAATATAACCTATGATGATGTCAATATCTATAGACGTTATATTGAAAGAGATATGAGGGTAATTTTTTCTACGACTTTTCAAATATGTCAGCTTATGATTCATAGTGCAAATTAAATATTGACCAATATTTCCACACTTCTGTCAACAGTATAATATATAAGAAAAACTGAAGGAACATTTGACAGAAAGGTAGCCATATATCTACCTTATATCTACTTCCTGGATAAAGCCTTAGTTTCTGTCAAAATATTGAAAACATTTACGGCTGCTTTTTCATTGTTCCCTGGAAGCCTGTTGCTGTGGTGTCTGTGTTATCATTTATTAAAGTCTGCTCTTGCTACAGCTTGAAATATGACTTTAAATAATTGTTTCTATTAGTTGATTTGAACTTATTAAAGTATTGATTTTAATTTTCAAAAATAAGAAGTTATCACTTTGCGTCACATTTAAGCCATTTTTTATTGGTTATAAGGGGGGTAAGCAACTCTATGCTTGCTCAGGAAGTCAATAACAGATTTGTGATGTTTTCAATTTTCAATATTGCACATGGTGGCGTTACAGTCTGAAGGGGACCTAGCTGTCCCCAGTTTGCACACCAAGTTGGTATAGGTCTTTTCCACCAGCTTGCGCCACCTGAGTAACAGTCCTCTTCTACTGCGTCGTCCCTCGGGATGGGATTCAAAGTTCTTCCAGGATGGAGAATTGATATCCAATCGCTCTACACTATAATCATTGGACTTTTATTCTTTTAACCTGGTCAGCCCGTTTAGTTCGTCGTTTAATCTTTTCCTAAACTCCTCAACTATGCAGACGGGACCAAAAATCAACCGAAGAATTTTTTTCTCCAAGCATCCTCAGATGCTCTCATGTTTCCTTCAAATGGTCCAGGCCTCAGAGCCATATATGATGATGATGATGAGTGTCTTATTGGTTGTGATTGAAGATTCTCGAGAGAGGACTTTACTTCTCAATTGCCTTCTAAGAAGCAGCGATTTGCAAGAGTTATTCTTCTTTTGATTTCAGCGCTGGTCTCGTAGTGTGAATTTATCGGTGCCTAGGTAGAGAAAGTCCTTAAATACTTCGACGTTATAGCTGTCCATGGTGACGTTTTGTCTAAGAAGTCATCATATATTTGGTATGGCAGTGCATCACTTAGACTAAAACTTTTTTTACATCAAATGCATCGGGAAAAAGATAGTTGGGGGCGGCAAACGAGAGATGGGGAGAAGTGTTTCCACTAAGGTACCTCTCCTTATCCAGCAGCGGACGAATTCTCGAGATGGAATCAACGGTGGCATCTACAGTTCCAGTAAGGTTGATCTACTTAGTGAACACTTTCTGGGCTTCTTCGACATATTCGGAGCACAGGCCTGTAAGGAGCGATTTATCCGGCTCCCCTTACTTGGAATTATACTAAGGATCTGGCTCCCAGGTTGGGGGTTTTTCCATAGGGTAGACTTCCTGGCTACGTGAAAAATACCTTTAGTTGCGAAGCACCAACAAGCCTCGGATACGGACGGATTCACTGTTGACAACCCACGCAAACAAAATAAGGACAACGAACTTCGGATCTGTACGTGGAATGTTTGGTCCCTTAACAGACCACGTGCAGCCGAACAATTAGTGGAAGCGCATGGGAGATATTACCAGCATCCAAGAAGTGCGATGGGATGGACCGGAAAAACGCAAACTAAAAGACTGCGATGTAAACTACGGGGACTGCTACCGAGAACAAAGACAGCGTCTATTTGGGTGTGGATTTTTTGTTGGAGCTAAACTCAGGCAAAAAGTCTTGAGTTTCAACAGTGTGAGCGAGCACATCACGACAATCCGCATTAAGGCTAAATTCACCAACATAAGCCAAATATGCGCGGATACCCCAACAGAAGAGAAAGATGAAGACACCAAAGTCATATTCTTCGAACGCTTGGACAAGACATATGAGCAGTGCCCTGGCTATGACAATAAAATTGTCTTAGGAGATTTTAATGCCAATCTAGGAAGGGAAGACATCTTTGGTGGCATAATCGGGAGATACCGCCTGCACGACACCAGCTCCGACAAAGAATTCAGGCTGATCGATTTTACTGCGGGGCGCGACGTTTTGGTAGCTAGTACGCAGTTCACGCATCTTAATATCCACAAGGGGACATGGAAATCTCCTGATCAATCAACCGTCAACCAGATTGACCACATTGCGATCGACGCACGACGCTTCTCCAGTATCCAGGATATAAGAACATTCCGAGGGGCCAACAATGACTCGGACCTCTACCTCGTTGTAGCCAAGGTACGCCTACGGATCCCGATTCAAGCCAAAACAAGGAAGTACTGTGAGAAGATTCGACGTTAGACGGCTACAATCGCAAGAAACTGCCATGTCCTTTGCCGATCGAGTCTCTGATAACCTCTTAAGGAGTCCTATGCTGCCTGCATTAAGCATTGAAAACCAGTGGGAACATTGATTTGCAGCCATCAGAGATAACACCTCTGAAGTGCTAGGCCACCACAGTGAAACCCCTGTCTGACGGCGAATGCTGGCAAGCGCACTCAGCGAAACAACTGGCATACAAAATGGTGCTGCACACAAAGACTAGAGCTGCTCGCGTGCTCAACGAGCAGAAGAGGAGGCGTCGCAATTCTCAAAAACGCTCGAGAGAGGACTTTACTTCTAAATTGCCTTCTAAGTCGAAAGAAGCAGCGATTTGCAAGAGTTATTCTTCGTTTGATTTCAGCGCTGGTGTCGTTGTCTGCATTAATAGCGGTGCCTAGGTAGACAAAGTCCTTAACTACCTCAAAGTTATAGCTGTCCATGGTGACGTTTTGTCGAAGACGTCGTTGTTCAGTGTCCTTTTTTGATGACAGCATATACTTGGTCTTGGCCTCATTGACCACTAAACCCATCTTCTTCGCTTCCGTCGCAATGCTCAAAAACGCTCCACTGACGTAATGCTTTGATCTTCCAATTATGTCAATATCATCTACATATCGGAGTAATTGGATGGACCTTTGGAAGATTGTGCCTCTAGTGTTGACGGTTGAGTTTTGCACAATTCTTTTCAGAACGATGTTAAAGAAGTCGCAGGACAGTGCATCGCCTTAGCTAAAATTTTTTGATATCAAATGCATCGGTAAGATCTTTTCCGACCTTGATAGAGCAGCGTGCATTCTCCATCGTCATTCTGCACAAACTGATAAGTTTGACAGGGATGCCAAAACTAGACATTGCTCGGTACAGCTCTTCCCTATAGATGCTGTCATACGCGGCTTTAAAATCGATAAAGAGATGGTGGGTATCGATTTGAAGCTCCTGGGTTTTTTCCAAGATCTGCCGTAGTGGACTTTCCTGGTCTGAAGCCACACTGATAAGGACCAATCAGGTTGTTGACGAATGGCTTCAGACGTTCACATAATGCGGCAGAGAGGATCTTATATGCAATGTTAAGGAGACTGATGCCTCTGTAGTTGGCGCAGTTTAGAGGGTCTCCTTTCTTATGTATCGGGCACACTATGCTGAGATTCCACTCATCGGGCATGGTTTCTTCCGACCATATTTTGCAGATGAGTTGGTGCATGCTCCGTACCAAGTCATCGCCTGCTGCTTTGAATAGTTCAGCAGCGATGCCGTCAGCTCCAGCAGCTTTGTTTGACTTAAGTTTAGATATAGCTATCTTCATTTCGTCAATGTCGGATAGGGGGAATTGTTGATCTGCGTCGCCCAGGTTAAGTGGTTCTATCTCCCTTACAGCGGAATTCGGTTCATCATCGCCGTTATATAATTTGGAGAAGTGGTCTTTCCATATTCTCAACATCGACTGCGGTTCTGCTACGATGTTCCCCAGATCGTCCTTACAGGCTTCGGTGCGTGGCTTGTACCCTTGGGAGGTTTTCTGTACCTTTTGGTAAAATTTTCGAACCTGATTCCTGTTGTGACATCCCTCTATCTCCTCGATCGCGCGCTTCTCATGCTCTCTTTTTTTTCATCTAAGAAGCTGGTCGTTCTGTGCAGCTTCATTTTGTATGCTTGACATGGCAGCCTGCTGCGATTGTAGCCGTGTTACGTCGAAACTTTTCACATTATTTCCTTGTTTTGGCTTGGACCGGGATATCCGTAAACGTACCTTGGCTACAGCGAGGTAGTGCTCTGAGTCAATGTTGGCCCCTCGGAATGTTCGGACACCTGTATACAGGAGAAGTGTCGTGCGTCCATCGCAATGTGGTCAATCTAGTTGACACTTGATTGATCAGGAGATTTCCATGTCCCCTTGTGGATATTAAGATGTGTGAACTGCGTACTAGCTACCATAACGTCTCGCCCCGCAGCGAAATCGATCAATTTGAAACCTTTTTCAGAGATGGTGGCGTAAAGGCTGTATCTCCCGATTGTGCCACCAAATATGTCTTCTCTTCCTAGCTTGGCATCAAAATTTCCTAAGACAATTTAAATGTCATAGCAAGGGCACTGCTCATATGTCTGGTCCAAGAGCTCGAAGAATATGTCTTTGGTGTTGAAGCATCCGTCCTGATGCGCTCGCTCACACTGTTGAAACTCAAGACTTTTTGCCTGAGTCTAGTTCCAACAACAAATCGACACCCAAATAGACGCTACCTTTGTTTTTAGTTGCAGTCGCCTGAGTCTACATCACAGTCTTTTAGGCTGGTTCTTTCCATTGCAGTTTTTGGAAGGCGATTATATCTGCCTCGTAGCAATTTAGCGCTCTGCTAATTGTTCGTTGTTAAGGGCTCTAACATTCTTCGGGAATTTCGCTGGTGCGGTCTGAATAATTACAGGTGCCTTATATGGAAACACATATCCCCCTATCTCGTTTGATACCATTAATAACTTTCCAGTGAGGTTAGAACCCAATCTCAAGTTGTTAAGTGATTATAGGAGTTTATAGACAGAAGATGGTTTTGAGAAAAACCTGTGGACGCTTGTACCCACTTGAAAGCGCTGTCTAGCATTTGAACATATAATAAAAGTAACGCAAATAAATATTATATTGTTAATATTTCTGGGTTTTAAACAATCAAACGATAAAATTGGAAAGTTTTGTATATCACAGAGCATTCTGGGAGAAATCATTAGATTTGTGTCTTAAGGAAATTTCCAATAGGGCCCAATATGTCAATTATTCTCAAACTTTTAAAATAAACCCTCCCCAATGCGTGTTTTTGTGCTGTTTAGAGGTAACAATATCCTTTTTGGAACTGCGACATATATTTTCAAAAATCATATCTCTGTCATGAAATTTTTCAACGAACTCCAATTGATACAGCAATTAATTTTTAATTCATCGCAAAGTGCAAGCAAACTTACCCAATAAAGTAAATGAACGATTTGCTCTTTTACAAATCGTGAAATAGAAAAATTTGATTTAATGTTCAGGAAAAATTCTATTTCTTTAAAACGAATTATTATTTTTTTTTTTTTTAATAAACTTTTTTAATTATAAAACGCAAGAAATAACGATGGTACAAATTACTTTTAGATAGAAAGATAGAATGAAAAACGACCTGTTTGTGTAACGTGACTTGATATCAATAATCTTCTTTATTGATTTTACTTAAAATGTAACATCTGTTATTAGTTCAATATGACATTAAAAATATGGCGAACCTTGGTATTAAGGCGGTATATTTAAAATATAATTTTTTGAAAAGGCTAATAGCTTAATCGTTACAACTAATATTAGGTATTTTAATTCATTTTATTGTTAAGTAAAATTATTGAATGTGTTGGGCTCCAACATTCCCCGCACTTTGAAAGAACTCCTTTCAAACAGGAAGCAGAGCAAGCTTTCGAATTGGACGACGAATAATGCCTTTTGTCGTCCTTACATCTGCTACTCGAACACATCCATCTTTTCCAGGTATGACCTTGATGACTCTTCCTAGCAACCACTGTTGGGGTGGTGTGTTGTCTTCATGTACAACAACCATTTCTCCAATGTTGAGATTAGGCTGATCTTTCGTCCACTTAGAGCGAGACTGTAACTCGGTTAAATACTCGGATGTCCAACGCCGCCAAAAGTGTGACTTTACTGCCTGAATGCGACGCCATCTTTGAAGGTAGGATATATCTTCGACTTCAATTATAGGTTCTGGAATGGACCTCAATGATGAACCAATTAAAAAGTGGCCAGGAGTCAGGGCTTCTAAGTCGCTTGGATCTGATGACATTGGTGTTATAGGACGTGAATTCATCACCGCTTCGATTTCCACCAGTGCCGTTGAGAGCTCCTCGAACGTGAGTTTTGCGTTCTCCAAAGTACGGTATAAGTGGCCTTTTGCAATTTTTACGGCTGACTCCCAGAGACCGCCAAAGTGAGGAGCCCTAGGAGGAATAAAATTAAAAGATACATTTTGATTAGTACAAAAATTTTCAATATGGCTTTTTGTATTATTTGAAAACAAAAATTGTTGTAGATCGTTTAACTTGGACCTCGTTCCTACAAAATTTGTGGCATTATCACAAAATATTTTCTGTGGAAGACCACGACGGCCAATTAATCTTTTTAAAGCTGCTAAAAATGCTTCAGAGGACAAATCTGACACAGCTTCAAGATGAACTGCTTTCGAAGAAAAACACACAAATACTGCTATATATGTCTTATAAGGTATTTTCCCACGAATTTTTAAATATGTGAAGAAAGGTCCACAAAAATCAACACCGCAGTTCTGAAATGGACGTGATGCTGGAGTTATACGTTCAGCAGGTAGGTCTCCCATTACCTGCTCCATAAGTTTTGGGCGATATCGGACACAAGGAATACATCTTCTCACCGTACGACGTGCTATTTCCCTTGCGTTTATTATCCAGAACTTCTGCCTTATAAGAGCTAAAAGTGCCTTAGGTCCTGCATGGTAATTTTTTAAGTGAAGATCTCTGACAAAACATGTTACAACATGAGCGTCTCTTGGAAGAAGAATGGGGTGCTTCTGCTCTTCTGGAATTGCTGCTTTCTGCAACCTGCCTCCTACTTTCGCAATTTCCACTCCCCTGCACTCTTCAAGGAATGGATTTAGCCATTTCATTGAGCTCTTCAAACTTTCCCTATTTCTTAGGAAATTTATTTCCTCAGCAAAGTGTTCCTGTTGAATATTCCATGCAATAATTGCCTCTGCACATTGTGTTTCATCTACAGACAGTAATATTTTTCGCAAATTGTCCTCTTCAAAATCTAGAAATTTAACATCTTCTTTAGAAAGTGGCAAATTGTTTGCCTTCCGCTTTTTGATCTTACTAACTCTGCAAACTTTTACAAATCTAAGCATGTATCCAACAATGCGAACCATTTTTGTGTATGTGCTATACCTTTCCAGAGCTTTCAAAATATGATTCTCTTCTTGATTCCTGACAAGCAAAACAGTTTTGTGCATCTCGAGATTTGCCTTTTTTGATACCGAGTGATTGTTAAAAATAGGAGGCCATTCTTCATATTTTAAGATAAATTTCGGACCACTAAACCAATTTGACTCCTTCAACTCTTGAACTGTACAGCCTCTTGATATGACATCAGCGGGATTATCCTGTGTCGGAACATGCCTCCAACTTTCAATGTCTGTTATCTCCTGGATCTCTGCAACTCTATTTCCGACAAACGTTTGAAGCTTTGACGTATGAGTTCCAATCCAATGAAGTACTACTTCTGAATCCGTCCAAAAATAAACTTCGGGATTCAAGCCTTCAAACAAAATTTTGACCTTCGACCAAAGTTTTGCTAACAGATGTGCTCCGCACAATTCTAACCTTGGAAGGCACTTCTTTTTAGCTGGTGAAACTTTAGATTTGGCAGCTAATAACTTGGTTGTGGTAGAATTTGATGAATCAATTGAACTAGCATAGATGCAGCAACCATAAGCATTTAAAGATGCATCACTGAAGCCATGAATTCGCAACTTTATTTTGTTTTCAGATAAAACAAATCTGGGTATAGAGAAATCCTGCAGTGAATTAAGATCTACTAGAAACTGCTTCCATTCAGTTTCGATATTCTGTGGGATAGATGCATCCCAATCTAACTTTTCGATCCAAAGTTTTTGCAAGATGATTTTGGCTTTTATAATAATTGGACCCAATAAACCAATGGGGTCAAAAAGTGACGATGACAAAGATAGAATTGTTCTTTTTGTAAACTTAGAATAATTTTTTGAAGGTTTATACGAAAAAATCAAATTGTCTTCCATAGGATTCCAGGTAATTCCCAAAGTACTTGTTAAACCTGATTCGGATAATTTTAGTACTTTTTCTGTGGCTTGAGGCATTGAATCCACATTACTATGCCATTTCGTTAGCTCAAAACCAGCTGAAGATAATATAAATGATACTTCTTCTCTAATCTGCTGCAGGGTTTCTAGATCATTGGCTCCGGACAACATATCATCAACATAAAAATCCGATTTTAATACTTTGGATCCAAGACTGTGAGAATCTTTGAATTTATCACTCAAATAGTGAAGACACCGAATGGCTAAAAATGGTGCAGACGATGTACCATATGTAACGGTATTTAACTGATATGTTTCTACGGGTTTTTGATTGCTTTCTCTCCATAATATGTACTGGAACTGTCTATGACTTGGATGAATCAAAACTTGTCTGTACATCTTAGAAATATCTGCCGTTAGGACGTATCTATTGCACCGGAAACGCAATAAAAGAGTAAAAATGTCGGCTTGAATTGTTGGGCCAACCATTAAGATCTTGTTTAGTGAAATTTGTGACGATGTACAACAAGACGCATCGAATACGACTCTTAGCTTTGTCGATACGCTGTCTGGCTTCAACACACACTGATGAGGGAGATAGTAGTGAGGAACTTCAAGGTTCGGACTTTTTACTTTTGACATATGTCCTAAGTCTTCATATTCTTTTAGAAACTTCGAATAATCAGCTTTGAGTTCTAAGTTTTTTAGTAATCTGCGCTCCAATGAAAGAAACCTTCTAAACGCAATATCATATGATGCCCCTAAACATTCTGGATTCTTTTTGAATGGTAACTTAACCATAAGACGACCAGTGTCTATTTCTTCTATAGTTTTATTGAATTCTTCCTCACATTGAATTTGTTCTTCTGTCCACTTAGACTTACGGCCATTAACTTCCTCCAACTCCCAAAACTTTTCCACATACTGGTTTAACGAAATTTCTTCAGTACTTAAACAACAAGTTTTAGTGGATGAGTCAAATGAACTACTATATTTGCCTGATACTATCCAGCCTAGCAAAGTTTTTTGCAAAATTGGTAAATGTTTGCCTAATTTTATCTGTCCGACCGACAAAAGATCGAAAAATGCCTCAGCTCCAAGAAGCATATCAATTTTTGAAGGTCTATTGAAGTTTACATCAGCTAGTTCAATGTTATTTGGTATATTCCAGTTACGTGTTTGGAATGCCTCATCTGGCTGGTATCCAGTAATGGAGTGCGCAATTAAAAACTCTAAAGAAATTTCAAAATTATTGAAACGAGAGCGAATGGTAGTTTGAGTTTGATATTGAATATTGGTTTTAGAACCACTAATGCCAGTTATATCAACAAATTTCTTGTTTTTTCGAAGGAATAAAGATTTGGCAAACTTTTCACTAACCATATTTACTTGAGAACCTGAATCTAACAAAACTCGTCCAAATTGATAAGATCCTGTAGAATCTTTTACCAAAACTACTGCTGTTGCTAAAATTACTTGATGCGATGATTTTCGATGTTCTTCCAATGCAGCATGAACAGCTGCTGATGTAGATGCAGCTTCATCTTTAAGTGGATTTTTTGCAACTTCATCTTTTACTGTGTTGGTTACAGTTTGCGTACGATGTAGTAAAAAGTGATGAGGTTTACGACATATTCGACATGTATACTTTGATGAACATGTGGAAACAGTATGTCCTCTTCCTAAACAATTGATGCATAACTCAAGTCTTTTTGCATTTGAGAAACGTTCTATGACTGAAAGATTTTTAAAACTCTGACAGGAAGCAATGTAGTGGGTGTCATCATTACAAAATGCACAAGCTTTTTGAGTTCTTTGAGTGATAGCCAAACTTGTTTGCTTATGTTGATTTCCATTTTGTTGGCGATGTTTGCTTTGACCCTTTTGATTTGTTTCACTCTGAATTTGCCTACCTTCCTTTGCCTCTAAGAATTGACATCGCTTATTAAGCATCTTAGTACACTGATCCCACGAAGGAAGCTTGTTATAATCTAACTCTTCATCCCATTTATTTCGAGTCTCAGAATCTACCTTTGACATAACAATATGGATTAAAACTGCATTGCATATATCTTTCTCTGAACCTAACGAAGTAAGTGAATTGTAGAGAGCGGACATGTTGTCTACGAGGCTTCGTAGATTAGTTGGCGAGACCTTTGTAATTTTGGGAAATTCGAAAATCGAAGAAATATTTTCCGAAAATATTAACGCGTTATTGTCAAAACGATCCTTGAGGCTTTGCATTGCCTTGGAATAATTTTCCTCAGTGACTTGCAGAGCATTAACAGTGTCTAATGCTTTACCACTTAAACATGAAAGCAAATGATTATATTTTTCTATAACACTGAGTGCCGGACTTTCATGAACCAAATATTCGAAAGACCGCATAAAATTCTTGTACTCTGAATACTTTCCATTAAATTTTGGTAGACGTAAAGGCTGCAAACGTGAAGGTGGAGTTGGAGCTGGCATTATAAATGAATGCTCGCCACCTATACTAAGACGTCTTCTTTCTCCAAGCAACGAAAGAATTTTTGTTTTTGTCGCAACGTACAAGTCCTCAAGTTCACTGCGCCCCATATCAGTCGGCTGTAAATGTTCTATTTGAGTTTGATATGCTAATCCTTGCTTGAAATATGACTCTAGTATCCCTAACCGACATTCTAACTGTAGGAGAGGGCTCCTGTGGTCGCTCTAAAATATTTTTAATTCTGGTTATGTTTCCCTTAGTGGTTGCGCGCAGCTGTTTGACTTCTTCTAATTTTGCTTGATCTACCGACATGATTAAATACTTCTTTATTTTTCCAAAAGAAAATTAAAATCCTTGAATACTGTGACTATTAAATGTGTGATAGCTGTCAACAAATGCCCAATTTGCAATATAATGACCTATGGTTATTAAGTGTACGAAAAACTTCAATAAATTGATCAAAAATATCTTAACCTTCCAGCTTGACAAAATATGTTTGAAAAGCTCACGAGAATCCAAAGCGATATGCCAACCACAATTTCTGCAAAATATTGTATTTGGTTACTTCTGCCAAATGCAAATATTAAAAACTAACGAATTTGGCATCTACAAGAAGTGTGTACGAAGATTGAATTATGTGTAATTTTAATAAAAGCTTTGTAAGTGGGTGTCAACGAAGTATGACAGCAACAAGAAATCCACCATGTGAATGAGCAATGATAACGATAAGGCTTAATCAATGAATATTTATTAATTCCAGCATCAGCAAACAACAACCACGACGAAACGACGATGATTGGAATCTGTTCAAAAGCTTTGGCTATTGACAAGAAGGTATACGAAAGATGATGATGACGAAAGCTTTTAAGATTCGATAATCGATTACGAAACAACGAGGAAGGCGGCGGAGACGAACGAGCGACAAATAAGCTTTACCGGCTAGTTGTGCATGCAAGAGCGAAATGGGATATATATGATAATCTTTGTGGATTCCATCAAAAATGGCGCAAAGTTAAAACGATCCACAAAATTTGATTTTTTTTTGTATTTAATTTTATATTTTAATTTTATATATTTTAAATGACAGCATTTAATTGTTTTTGGAAAGCGAAGGTGCGTTAATGCAGTTTTATTTTTTCGAAGAATTACAGGAATCCATGCAGTATTTTTGTTAGTTTGATTAATTATCAATTTGGTGAAAATGAACGCACATTCGCTTTTCTATATTGGCAACATACCTTGAAGGGAGTTTTGTACTTAACTTCCCTGAGCAATTTGCCCAATTTAAATTGCTGCTGATGTGACCTTTGAACTGCTAAACACTGCTAGTAAAGTTCGAATGATTTGGTCATATGACTCTTATTTTCTCGTCGATTAACTTTTTTTTGTTTTTCTTTTTTATATGTTAAATTATTATTGTCTATGCACTTTTTGATAACCGAACCGAAACCACCGATAAAATGTCTTTAGTAATGTCTTGAATGTCTCTTTTTAATTTGTATACTTTTTGTTACACATAAGGCTTATAGCTCTTTTTTGTCTTTTCGCAGAAAATTCTGCTCCACGTTTGGGCGCCAAAATGAACGATTTGCTCTTTTACAAATCGTGAAATAGAAAAATTTGATTTAATGTTCAGGAAAAATTCTATTTCTTTAAAACGAATTATTATTTTTTTTTTTTTTAATAAACTTTTTTAATTATAAAACGCAAGAAATAACGATGGTACAAATTACTTTTAGATAGAAAGATAGAATGAAAAACGACCTGTTTGTGTAACGTGACTTGATATCAATAATCTTCTTTATTGATTTTACTTAAAATGTAACATCTGTTATTAGTTCAATATGACATTAAAAATATGGCGAACCTTGGTATTAAGGCGGTATATTTAAAATATAATTTTTTGAAAAGGCTAATACCTTAATCGTTACAACTAATATTAGGTATTTTAATTCATTTTATTGTTAAGTAAAATTATTGAATGTGTTGGGCTCCAACAGTAAAGATGTGGTGTTTTCATTTCCCTTACCATTTCACACATCTGGCTTCCGCTCGAGCCTCAACAAACTGAGGGAAAACTTTAGTATAGAGTATAGAAAGTTTCGAAAAGAAAAGAAAAATAAAAGAAATGAAAACAAGTCGATGACTGCTTCTATTCTACTCCGCTCCTTTTTCCAGGACCTTATGCCTAAGCTCTTGTACCTATGTACCTATGTACCTAAAATTTCTAATTTCTCGTTGACAGAAGGCTTCAAAACTTTTAAATTAACTCATTATGAAAAGTTCATGGATGTGCTAATGAAACTTTAACTGTTCTTCTTTATTTTTGCTGCTCCTTAGCTCCAACTTTTCCACCATCACGATTTTTAAAAGTGAACGACGATGATGGTGTCATGTTTGTGCCACATTCAACGAAGGAAATGAATTATAGAGAATGTTTCAATAGAGCAATCATCAACTATGAAGAGTCTAGAAGATAATTGTAGCTATAGATAAGTCTTCAAACTTTCGTTTCGTCGTTGCTGTCATAATGAATGCCTTTTGTTTATATTTTTTCATTTTTGAGAAGGGGGAAGTGAAGTGAGATGTTGAAATTAATTCATCACGTGTTTTGGCTTAGATATATGCAAATTAGGGATTAAACACTTTTCTTTAACAGTAACACCCGCTTAAGAGATTTAGTGAAAATGAAAAACAGTAAGTCTGGGTAATTTAAACGAATAGAATTAAGATGGGAAAAATGCAAAAAATGAAAAATACAAAAGTATGTCTGAGATGAAAAATAAAACCCCTTAAAATGCTGTGTGAATTATTTTGAAGAGTTTCAAATAAATAGATATTTTATCAGAGAAAACTTCAATGCTTTCTTTGAGTTAAAGTCGCTGCCCATAATGGGGTAAGACACACCTAGGATAATTTATCGGACCATTGTGATACCACATGAATCTTGAGGCTTTCCTATAAGCTCAATGAAACCTGTTTGAATCCCTTACAAAACGTAAAAGATTGATTATCTTAATATGATTGAGATCGGTTAGATTGTTATAGAAGAATTACTACTGAGTAAGTCTCGCGTTTTAATATAAGATAAAGAGGAAAATAAAGGCTAGAATAAAATGTATTAATCCTTTGGAGTTCCCTGTAAAAAAGGTTTATAGAAAATGGTTTAAATGTTCGCAACTAACATGAGGTATTCTTCCTCTTCCGCAGTTTCTACAAGAGCTGTCAATGACAATCCATTTATTAATTCTATAGGTATACAGAAATCTAATCTCTTTGCTATGCAGGTCGCCATCATTTGGACGCTGAGAGAGTGTTACGACTCCGCCAATACTTGAGAGCTTTAATGATTTTATGAGACCAATATATTTCGCACATGTACCAGATTAACAAAAAAAGGTTATAGATTGGGTTTGCCAGCATTGAAGAACACCTTAATTGATGAAATCAGTGCCAGCGAATTTGTGTGGGTCTACATCTCCAATGCTGGCAAACCCACTGTCAATTTTTTGTCAATCTAGTGAATTTTCTTCCGTTTGAATAACCAACTGATCGCCCTTACGCCCTTTCTTTCCAAGGTCATAAAAACGCAAATTAACTATCAGCTCAAGAAATATGTTGAAGACCGAAGGATTCTTCATTGACCGCTGTACTGCTACGGAAATAGCTGGCCTATGGTTCTGACTTATGCCTCCCTTGTTGGATTAGAAATTACGTTTCGGACCAACTAGCACAAGTAGTATTGACTGGGCTCAAATGAAAAAAAAGAGGCTTGGATGCGACCCACACTGATAACTTCCCATCCCGTCTGTCGATTTGTCTTGCTTAAAAGTTTGTAGGTTTTCGTGTTTTGTAAAAAAGTTGTTAGTTTAATTATTCTTCAAAATTTAAAAATTACAAACTATATTTTTCATATCAAAAAATAGTTTAGTTTGAAAATCTAATTTTGTTAAATAGATTTTTAGTGGAAAACAAATTTTACCAATTGAAGTAGCTCTTCTTAAATTTTTACAAATTGTATGAATGAAATTAATTTGAGAGATATCAAGAACCGAACATCAATTCTTACCAAATGTGTGTACTATTTTTTGTAGATTTTATTAACTTCCCATAGGAAGTTATTGTAATAGGTCCGATTTGTGAAATTGAAATTTTTGACATTTCTCGACGTTTCAAGGTCCCTAGAGTCGAGATAAAAGATTTTTAGAAAGATGTCTGTGCGTGCGTGTGAACGTACGTCCGTACGTTCGCGACGTTTTTTTCATCGTATATAGCTCAAGAACCAGATTAGATATCGATTTCAAAAAAATTTTGTTATACAGATAATAAGGCAGAGAGATGAAGAAAGGGCTCGCAAGAAAATTGCGTGGGTGGTTTTTTTTACCATAGCAGTTTGAAAAAAAGGTGAACCTTTCTTACCTCTTCAAAACTTTGAGATAATAGCTTCTAACTTTTTTTTAAATTTTTCTTTTAAGAAATATTGTTTTCAAAATTAGGACAAATTTTGAGAAAAATCGAATTGACAGTTTTCTTACAAAAATAAAAACCTAAAAAAAATGTATACAAGTTGGTAAAAATTGATCTTCGACTCAAATATCTTTTCAAAAATTGTAGATATAGGATTTAAACTACTTTTATCTTTCAAAAAATATTGTTTTTTACATTCAGTAAAGATTTGAAAAAAATCGAATTGACAGTTTTTTACAAAATAACTCTAAAAAAAAAACAATACTAAAACTTGGTTAAAATTTACTTTCGACTCAAACAAATTTTCAAAAATTAAAAATATTGGCTTCAAACTTTTTTTATTTCACAGAAAATATTGTTTTCGATATTCAGTAATTTTTATATAAAAATCCAACAGTCCGTTTTTTCATAAAAAATAAAATCTACAAAAAATAGTACACACATTTGGTAAGAATTTTTTGATGTTCGGTTCTTGATATCTCTCAAATTAATTTCATTCATACAATTTGTAAAAATTTAAGAAGAGCTACTTCAATTGGTAAAATTTGTTTTCCACTAAAAATCTATTTAACAAAATTAGTTTTTCAAACTAAACTATTTTTTGATATGAAAAATATAGTTGGTAATTTTTAAATTTTGAAGAATAATTAAACTAACAACTTTTTTACAAAACACGAAAACCTACAAACTTTTAAGCAAGACAAATCGACAGACGGGATTTGAAAATATCAGTGTTGGTCGCATCCCAGCCTCTTTTTTTTATGAAATAACGGTTTAAAAAAAAACTACGGACTATAGAATATTTTCTGAGAAATGAAAAGAGTTTGAAAACATTATTTGTAATTTTTGAAAAGCTATTTGATTCGAAAGTAAATTTTTACCAAGTTTTAGTAATGTTTTTTTTTGTTAAGTTTGTTTGTTTTGTAAAAAAAGTGTCCATTGGATATTTCATTCATGTATTCACATATTCACAACCTTGCTCTTCGGCTGTGGTTCTTTAATGGCAATGTATGATAAGCTCATTTAATTCTGCCATTCTTAAAATTGGAATTAAAAATTGAATAAAATTTTATAGGTGGAAATCTCATTCAAATTCATTAATGATGATACTATGGTTGAATTATTTACTTCGCTTGAACACCGTCGCAAAGTTTCTTTTCTCACTACTTATTACTAACGTTATTTTAACGGGTTATGCTCTACAGAAATAGCTTCAAGTATAATATGTACTAACATCTCTAGGAATGCTCGTATATCATCGAATTTTCAAGTACAGAGATTCATTCTTTAACCGTACTTCACGAACGTGGAATGCTTTACCACACTCTCAAAGTGCACCGACAAACGTTCTCACTATTTTTCAATGCTAAAATTTGGCATTATAAGGGTTACAAAAATTCTCATAATTGTACTCCAATTGCACAAAAATTTCACCTTATCAGAGGTTTTCCTACCAAAGCAAGTTTAACACCGGGGTAATGGAATGCTTTATGAGACACAAATGCAAAAAAAAAAACTAAGAATGGATAAGTGCTTCATTAAAGCGGGTTTTGCTGTTAATCTGTGTTTGGTAACTTTTATTGTTTTAGGTGTCTAAATAACTTCCTGTCCAGGGAATAATCATGACTCATGCTCAGAAATCCCATCAAATAAATTTTGAAAAAATGAAAAATAATTCACTTAAATACAATTATTCAAATACTAAAATTAAACCCAAATGAAATTCATTGTTGACACTGACAACCATATCCTATTTTGCCTATTTTGGGAATAACCAAAATCAATAACCAAATAATGTGGGATACGGAGTGTGGGTAATCCTCTGTAAAAGCCAATATGTCTGGTTTTAAGCCATAAAATTCAATGAATTTAACCTAAAAGTTGTATGTATGATGCATGATAAAATGAACTGAGGAATTTGCATAAAACTAAATTATATTTGATTTGTGTGTTTGTTTAAATATAGCTACTTTTTGTTTTTGAATAACATACTCGTACATTATGTAGATTGCAAAAACAAAAACGACCCATTCGTCATATCAACTACTGTTAGTTAAAGGTGAAATTCGCTTTTCAAATTAAAGTTGTTTCGAATTCGATTTTTTTTTTCATTTCTTTTGGCGGATTGTTTAATCCGACACGTATGAAAATTGGGTCTAAAATGCATTCAAGATTTTAACATTGAAAAGGTTTATCTAGGATTTTTAGGGAAACTTGTGTTTTGAATAAGAGGACGCACGAGATAAGAGACAAAAATGACCAGATGGACTGTAAACGCACCTTTCAATAATCATCGAACTGTCATGATCAATTTATTCACTAAAGTCAACATTTTCATCATGTTAAAGTACATGAACGAGGAACTTCTGTACATTCAAAAAAGTTTCTACCGAAATTCGTAGACGTGTCCGCTAAGGCAACCCATGAATTGTTTTACTGCGTTCTCAAAAATTGAGCCTCACTTAGACTGTGGTCGAATGGAAACCCCTTTATTACTTACTATATGTTGGACCTTTTCTACTTTTCGTATTCGAAGGATAACCCAAGAAGTATATCTTTGCTCATAAGAAAATATATAGATATCAGTTTCTGCCTAGTACTTTTGTTTTGTAGACATTAGAGCTATTAAAGTTGAAATCCAAATACAGAAATTTAAAACCGATATCTATATGTTTATAGGCATATCTTGTTCTATAAAAACCATACGTAACACTACGTATCACTCGGTTCCTACGCTCGTTTACAATGCACTTTCGTAAGGTCGTTTGATAAAGCCAAATTAATTGCAGCACAGTTTTGCTGTTAATGTGACGCTACCAGTTACTATTATGAGTCCTCCTGTTTTTGAGAACTATTGTATGGGATGACTTTTCTATCGCATCCGTGTAGTTCCAGGAGTTCCACAAATCCGCTGGCCACTATTATTCTTAAGAAGTGTTTTTTAACCAAAACCACTGCGTAAGCTTTCCAGTCTTTCTTAGTCTTTCTTACTCTACAAGTCTCTTTCCGGGCGGATGGACAACAGCATTTGTTAAACCTGTCCCTAAAAAAGGCGAATTCTCCTCCGGCTCCAACTATCGTCCAATGGCACTCACGTCGCTCTTTCCAAGGCCATGGAAGCGCTTATTAGTTATCGGCTTAAAAAATATTTCGAAGAACGAAAACTTCCTAAAGACTGGCAGTATGGATTTCGTAGCAATATGTCTACTGGTGTTTTGATGGTTTATCTAACCGAACAGAGGAACAAATCTTAACATCGTTTTGGAGAAAGTAAGGTTAGTACCTTGATATTTAAAAAAGCATTTAATAGAGTTTGGAAACTACCTTTTCAACCTTTCAATACAAGATTTTTTAGATGGTTTTCACGTCTGAAACTCATAAAATAAATGCTAGTGTTTCCCAGGGCTCCGTTTTGGCTCCGACTGTCTTCGTGATATTTATTACCGATCTCTTGTCTGCCACTTCTAATCCAACTGTTTCGCTGGCGACAGTACCCTCAGTTTTAATTGCCCATAGGAAGTTATTGTAATCGATTGGTCGAATTGGAAATTTTGACAATTCTCGACGTTTCAAGGTGTGCGTGCGTGATTAGGTACGTTCGTACGTCCGTTCGCTCGCGACGTTTTTTTTCGTCGTCCATAGCTCAAGAACCAGTTCAGATATTTATTTTACAGGTAATAATATATAAAGATGCAGAAAGGGCTCTCAGGAAAGTTGAGTGGATGGTTTTTATTACCATAGCAATTTAAAAAAACAGATGAAAATTTTGGTTTAACCAAAATATCTCATGAAAAAATAATACTATTGACTTGAATTAAATTATATTGGAATGTGATACCAAACAAGAATATTTTTTTGAAAAAATCCAATTAACGGTTTGTTTTATAGACAAAAAAAAACTGAAAAAATAAAATTGTCACCTCGAATATTTTACGAACAAAAACTAATTTGATCTAAAAAATAATTTGTGCAACGTAAAATAACGTTTTTGACTTCTGAGAAAAATAGAATTTACAGTTTTTTTAGTTGGTAAAAATTGACTTTCGACTTGGTAATGGTTATTATGCCATCTGTTGATGCCAACTATTCCCTTAAGATGTTAAGCGATAATTCTGAAAGAATTATCCAAAAATAAATGTGAGTTTTTCTTCAACCACTTGCAAAGTGTTTTATATGCAAAGTAGGAGTTTTTTCTTTAGTCAACTGAATAAGTACAATTCCATTTTTTTCGTTGTTTATAAGTTTTTGGAGTGCTTGACAGTTTGAATTAACGATTTTAGTGTTTTCAGTAAAATTTAATTATTGATTTCAAATTTTAAGAAAAATGGGTAGATCTACGTAGATCTAACAGTGTTGAAAAAGCTAAAATCGATTTACTTAGAGACCAAGGCCTAACTCGACGTCAAATAGTTAATAAAGTTGGCCGAAGTTTTAATGTAGTTTATTCTTACTTGAAAAATAAAGATGCATACGGCAAAAACATGAAGGGAGGTAAGAAAACAGCAACAACAGCAGCTAAGAGACGAAGAATTTTAAGATGTGCATCAAAACAAAAAGTCGGCGTAAACGCAAGTTGCTCAACAGTTTTAGAGTAATCAACAACTCATGCCATCTTTAACGAATGAAACTTAAAAAAAAAACACCACTTGACGAGAGACGGAAAATGTTGCGATTAGATTTTTCAAGACTTCACATGAGTTGGAAAAAATAATCGTATCACGTGTTTTTTTTTAGATGAAGAAAAATTTAATTTTAATGGCCCTGATGGGTTCAACTTCTATTTTCACGACTTAAGAAAAGAAAAACAGATTTTTAAAGCGCCATCATAGTCGTGAAGGAGGTGTCATGATTTTATTATGGAACAGTTGAGCTCGAGATTGTAACATCAAAAATTACAGCAGCTGCGTATAAAGTAATTTTGGAAAGAAATTCTCCTAAATTTTCTAACATCTTTGGACTCATAAACTGGACCTACCAACACGATAATGCGCCTATTCACTCAGGATTTCGATTTCGATCTTTCGACCCTGCGTATAATAGGCCACCTATTAGATCTTCAATTTCATGAAAGACAACTGACTTAATCTACAAACATACCCCAATATGTCAAAATGTATACGAAACTTATCCAATCTAAGGTCCTCAAAAAATAAGTTTATAGCAAACTCCTCATCGAAGTCGCTGTTACTTGATTCCACTAGGACTTCTAAAATCTGCAATAATTTAAAAAAAATTTAATGAAGTTTGCGTCTTAGTGAAAGAGCAGGGCAAGTGCAGAGGAGGTGAAAGATTATTTCCTCTTCTTCCTCGTCCATACAGCTCCTGCGTGTCTGCCTATAAGACAGTGTCCCGTAAGGACACCTATTAGCAGAATTTTACATGCAGCTGTCGGTATACCTATCTTCTCACATTTAGGTGAAATAGGTATGACGGTTCCATTTTTAGCTTGTTCATCGGCTCTTCAATTTAATGTGATGTCTATGTGGCCTGGCACCCATCAGAGGTGAATGTTAAATTGCTTCGCCATCTCCATAAGAGATTATCGACAATCAAGGGCCGTTTGAGATTTGGTTGAGACACCATCAAGAGACTTAATAGCAGCCTGACTGTCAGAGAAGATGCGGATATCAGAAGTTGATATCACGTTTTCTCTAAGCCAGGAGAGAAGATCCATGAGCGCTAAAATTTCCGCTTCGAAGACGCTACAATGATTAAGGAGGCGGAAAGAGGTGCTTAGATAAAGCTTTTCTGAGTACACACCACTACCAACTCCGTCATTTGCCTTGGATCCATCTGTATAAAAATAGGATTTTAGGAATAGTGAAGTCTATGTACTTTAGTATAGAACCAAAGAGGTTCAAAATGATGGAGTGACCCACATTGTTGTTGGTCACTTGAGATGAGGCGTTGCGTCCTATAGCTGTATACTCTCTGCCACTTGTTTACTAAAGATGTCGAGGTGTGTCAGATGGAGGAGAGTGTCTAACGCTGCTGAGGGTGTGGTGATCCATGTTCCGCTTATGCAGAGACATGCAGTGCAGGTCACCATACTGCAACCCCGTACATAAGTATTGGTCGGATGACCGATGTGTATAGCCAGTAGGTTATGCGAGGTTGAAAACCCCATTTGCTTTCTATGGCTTTCTGGCAAAGTAAAAGAGCTGCTATAGCTTTTTTAACTCTTTCCTAAATATTAGATTTCCAACTTAATATTTTGTCCAATATCAGACCAAGATATTTGGCTTCATTGGTAGAAATTAGTGGTACATCTTTTATTGGAGGAGGTAAAATTATTTTCCGTGGACGAGGTCTGTTTTTTGAGGATTAATACTAAGTCCAAAGTGATCAGCCCATCTAGTGAGCATATTGAGTGCGTTTTGGAAGAGGTCTCTCAGTGTATTGGGATGTTCCCTTGTGACGTCGATAGCAACACCATCATCAAGGGATATTAGAAGTTCATTAATCACTATATGTTCCACAGGAGAAGGGACAGAACACCACCTTGCGGAGTGCCTCTACTGACAGACCTTTTTGTGCAAAAATCCCCTAACATAGAGTTGATGATCCTGCTTTTTAGCATTAAATTAATCAACTCACAGATTGAGTATATGACGTTTAGGGTCAACATAGCAGAATTGACAGCGGATGTGTCAACGTTATTAAAAGCGCCCTCAATATCCAGGAAGGCCACCATAGTATATTCCTTTTGCTCTAAGGAGTATTCGATAGTTCTTACCAGAGTGTGCAAGGCTGTTTCTACCGATTTCCCTTTGCAGTAAGCATTGATAGTCTCTTCTCAATGTTGTTACGTATATGGATATCAATCAATCGTTCCAGAGTTTTGAGAATGAATGATGATAGGCTAACAGGTCTTAGGTATTTAGGGTTGACATGCGAGCATTTGGCATCCTTGGGAAGTAAATTACCTTTACATTTCTATCGCTGAAGTATATAGACAAGATTTGTACAACTTTTGAAGATCATCTCAATTATGGGCAAAGTTATATCAATGGTATGTTGTAGCTCAGCTGGTACTTTGAAACTATTCAGAGCCCATGTCAATTTTTCTTTTGTAACCAGAACTTGAGGAAAAATTAAGTTAATACCCGACCCAGGACTGTTTGTTGTATTAACGGATTGGGAGCTATCTGGGAAGTGGGTGTCTAATAGCAGGTTTAGCGTTTCTTCGCAAGAGTTAGTCCATGTACCATCTGAGTTTTGAAGACAACTAGGCATGGTTGGATTTGTCGAGAGAATGTTCCTTATCCTTGATGCCTCCGAGGATTCTTCTTTTGAGTTACAGAAGGATATCCATGAGCATCTTTTGGCTATTCTTAATTCTAGTTTATACTTTTTGAGGGATTCTTTATAGGAGTACCAATCTTGTAGAT
This sequence comes from Eupeodes corollae, assembly GCF_945859685.1. Taxonomy (NCBI): domain Eukaryota; kingdom Metazoa; phylum Arthropoda; class Insecta; order Diptera; family Syrphidae; genus Eupeodes; species Eupeodes corollae. The sequence continues at coordinate 70,065,630 of NC_079147.1, forward strand.
GTCTAGTCATTTTTGCTCGATTCAAAAACCTCTACAACCTTTCCTGAGTATTTCTTCAGCAGCATATTAAGATGGTTTCTCTTTTTCCGCACTGTAGTGAGGGTGCAGGCAGTATCCATGGCTTTATTGAGGGCTGCTGTAAGCTCAATGACCTTTTGATCGAGTTCAAGAGCGCACAAGGGCAGATCAGAAAGTTCTGGTTTAATCAGATTTTTCAGAGTCACCCTATATTTTGGCCAATCTGTTTTCCTATAATTCCGGAATTGGATTGGTTGGTCAATATTTTATTGAGAGTTGTAACTTCTTGTTGATTTTTAATAACGAAGGTTGGTTCACTACCTACATTACTTACTACCAGATAAGTTGTTAAAATATAATCAAAAAGAGACCACGTGAGTTAACACGGCCATTGAAATTCTCTCGCAAAATAGCTATTGCTTCGTGAGTTGTGTGGCAAAATGCACCATACTGTTGAAACCTCATATCGTCCGCATCCATGTTTTCAAATTCGTGCCATAAAAAGTTTGTTATCATCCCACAATAGCGAACACCATTCACATTAAAAAAATAAGCCGTATCAAACAGTCACTCATGGATTATCATGGACTGGTGTCTTTAAATTTCCTACAGACCAGGATTGCACAATTTTTATGATTATACGCACATTTGGAAGGTTCCGAAAAAATCACGAAGTCCACTGTGTGAATTTGATTCAAACTCTCATTTTCATAATAAGCCTGAATAACTTAAACACGTTGCTCTATTGTGTATCTTTTCATTGTTTAAATGAATTTGTCCGAAATTGAGAAATGTCAAATGAAATGAAGAACAAAACTTGACGTTTAGGTTTGGTTCACATTCATCATCAGCCCTTAAAATTTAACCACTCTTTTTAAGATGTTGAATAAACCTTCAAGGCAAATGTGACGTGTTGTCAAAGCCTAACAATGAGAATGAATTTTTAAATTTGTTTCTATTTTGTTTTTATAATTCAAACCCTTTTTTTAATTAGATATATATTGGAAAAAGCTATATCCTAACCTATAAATAAGCAATTAGTCTGCCCAATGTGTGTATCCCTGTTCAACGTTTAAACCAAACGACTAAGTTTTTGTCGTCATACTTTCGTCCATAATATGCACATGCAAATTTCAAATTAGTTCCATATTAAGTTTATATGTACATAGCTAGGTCGAGTAGGTAAATTTAATTTAATATTTTAATTTTCATTTAATCAACAAATTCCAATCCTCTTCGATACTATAGTTATACCCCATAAACTATATCACTATATGGTTATGTTAAACTTAAATTTTGAACATCGCTCCATCAGCATCATTCACTATACTCAAAGTCTGTTTTTAGCCTCTGATGATGATGGTACTTTCGCTCGCTTAGTTACTGATTGAATTCTAATTCACTTAAATCGATGATGTAGATATTGATGATGATGATGGTGATGACCCGGCCATCATCAGCCATCACATGAAATATATTTTATCGACAAACTCAACTTGTAGTGGGAACTTTATAGTGTTGAGTATAATATAGGACCAAAAGCACTCTCGTGTAGGAAGCTATTATAATAATTATCTACAAAGCAAGTCACCATCCCCATCGCTCATCAGGATAGTCCAGGAGTATTGCATTACCAATAGATTTTCATAAATGACTGGGGAATGTTTAATAATTTGGGAATTTTAATAACCCACAATAAGTTATATGAGTTTCGGTGTTTAAGTTTGATGATGATGATGATGGACGATAAAGGCCGTTAGCGATTTAATCTATCTCATCATCATAATCATCATTAGTATCATTATCATTATCATCCTCATCCTCATCCTCATCAACATCGAATATTGTGGAATATTATTGAAAGCTGTGATATAATGAAATTTTGCGGTTTTATTGGGTGTTTGGTTATAATTGTTGGCTCATAAATAATAAAACAGGAATGTCATTCATTTTTAATATAAATATATCAACACAATGACAATGAGCATAGAATGGTTGAAAAAAGTCGTCAACCTTCAACTATCAACTGTCCTTAAAGTGGAAAAGTCCAAGGTCAAACGCAAATTAGAACCCATTCTAATTCCAAAAAAGGACATTCTTTGAAGTTGTTGAATTTTCTTTATAAACAAATCCAAAAAAAGAACCCATTGAATACGTAATTTACCCTTCCCTACCTGTTATATTAACTCATTTTCAAAAGAGGTTTTCGTCCCTAGATCCGAATCCCAAATGAAATCAAAAAATACCAAAAGCAAAGCATCAAGAAAGATTTAATATAAATCCACAAAATTTAGCAACAACTAATCTACTTATCATAAAAAGAGGATGTTTGATTTGGTTTTATTTCCTATTTAACAGGAAATTAAATCCACCAACCCACTGACAAAAAATTCTTATAACAGTTATTCATTTTTTAAATTTTTTTCTGTTGTTGTTGTCTGTCAAACAATATCCTGTAGTTGTTTATCTTTTTTTCATATTTGATTGAGGTTTTTGAAAATGTCCTTTTTTTCTACTTCGTTTGCAGTGTTTTAAGGAATTATACAAAAAAGAAGGATGGCGTGGGATGCACCCTCACAGTGGTTACTTCGTATTGATATCCTTGAACATATTTATGACATTTTTGTATCTGATCTTATTGTTATATAATTCACAGTATAATTTAAAGGATGATTTTTTAAAGGCTATACGAAAGTAAAAAAAAAAACACATACAATTCAGAAAAATGCATGAAATCTTTATTTGAATTGAAAGTACGGTCCATATAATTTAATGTTTGAAGATTATTTCATGCAAATCTTTACCTTGAAAGCGCCTCAAATGGTCCATCCACTCAGTCCAATTTCGGTATAATCTTTCCAACATTTCGGCCGGTATCTCACGAATAAATGCTAATGCGTCAATTGAAGCGGGCTTGTTTGTATGGATATGAGCTTTAACATGGCCCAACGAAAAACAGCCTAAAGGCTTTAGATCGCACTATCTTCGCGGCCAATTGACCGGTCCGGAACGTGAAATAAAATGTTTACCCAACTCGTCTCTTAATAAGACCATTGTTGCGCGTGCTGTGTGGCATGTGGCACCGTCTTGTTGAAACCAAATGTCATGCAAGTCAAGCTCTTGCGTTTTTAAGAAGAAGTACGGTCCAATGATGCCACCAGCCTATAAACCGCACCAAACTGACTTTTTGGATGCATTGGTAGCTCTTGGAATGTTTCTGGCTGATATCCACTCCAAAATCGTCAAATCTGTTTATTTACGTACCCATTGAGACAAAAATAAGCTTCGTTACTGAACACAATTTTTCATTAAAAAAGTCGGCCAACTTTCACCAAAAATTGTGTACTTGCAGTAGGTCGTTCGGCTTCAATTAATGCACCAGCTGTATTTTGAAAGGCATCACACCTAAATCCTTCCGCAAAATTTTCCAAGTTGTTAAGTAACAGGGGCCAAATACTGCGATAGACGACGAATCGATAATTGATGGTTATCAGTAACACTGGCGGATACAGCTGCGATATTTTTTTCAGTTCGCACTCTACATAAGCGTGTTGGTGGTTTAATGTCTAACAATGTAAACTTGGTGCGAATTTTAGTCACGTTGACCTTTCTTAACAGAGCACTCATTTTGATAAAAAATTCATTGATTTGCAAGCCTTGTTCGTTTGTAAGATAATTCATGGTATTATAGACCAAACTAAAGATGTTTGACAGTGAAACAAAACAAGAAACCAGTGTTGCCAAAAAAATAATAGCTAACAAATCATCCTTTATAAACACTATAGAGGAAATGAATCAAGCTTTTATTTTTATGCATACATACTTTTCCCCTTATTGTCATTTCAATTAAGCATTTAGTTTAAGTTGGAAAAAGTTTTCTAATGAGAAGTAAAAACCACACCGTTCTTCGACATATTCGGTGCCCGACCTATGAGGAGCGGTTTTAACTGGCTCCCCGTCCTTGGAGTTACACTAAGGATCTGGCCCCTCAGGTTGGGGGTTGTGCCGTCGGGGTAAATTCCTGGCCACGTTAAAAATACCTTAGTTGCAAAGCACCAACAAGCCTTGGATACGGACGGATTCACTGTTGACAACCCAAGCAAACGAAATAAGGACAACGAACTTCTCATCTGAACGTGGAATGTTAGGTCCCTTAACAGACCACGTGCAGCCGAATAATTAGCGGAACCCCTTAACTGCTGCAAGGCAGATATTACCGCCATCCACGAAGTGCGATGGGATGGACCGGGCAAACGCAAACTAAAAGACTGCGATGTGTACAAAGACAGCGTCTATTTTTGGGTGTGGATTTGTTGTTGACACTAGACTCAAGCAAAAAGTCTTGAGTTTCAACAGTGTGAGCGAGCGCATCACGACAATCCGCATCAAGGCTAAATTCGCCAACATTAATCTAATATGCGCGCAAACCCAAACAGAGGAGAGAGATGAAGACACCAAAGACATATTCTTCGAGCTCTTGGACAAGACCTATGAGCAGTGCCCTGGCTATGACATTAAAATTATCTTAGGAGCTTTTAGCGCCAAGCTAGGAAGAGAAGAATTCTTTGGTGTCATAATCGGGAGATACAGCCTGCACGACACCACCTCCGATAACGGATTCAGACTGGTCGATTTCGCTGAGGGGCGATATATTTTGGTAGCTAGTACGCAGTTCACGCATCTCAATATCCACAAGGGGACATGGAAAATTCCTGATCAATCAACCGCCAACCAGATTGACCACATTTCGATCGACGCACGACACTTCTCCAGTATCCAGGATATCCGAACATTTCGAGAGGCCGACATTGACTCGGACCACTACCTCGTTGTAGCCAAGGTACGTCTACGGATATCCTGATCCAAGCCAAAACAAGGAAGTACTGTACAATCGGAGGAGATTGCCATGTCCTTTTTCGATCGAGTCTCTAATAACCTCTAAAGGAGTCCTATGCCGCCTGCATTAAACATTGAAAACCAGCCGCCTCTGAAGAGCTTGGTTTCACACGGCCACCACAGCGAAACCCCTGGCCCTGGTTTGATGACGACGAATGTCGGCAAGCGCACGTAGCGAAATAAGAGTCATACAAAACGGCGCTGCACAAAAGGACTAGAGCTGCTCGCAAGCTCTACGAGCAGAAGAGGGGAGAGGAACATTGACTTCTTCGATGGGAAAAAAGAGAGCATGAGAATCTCGCAATCGAGGAGATAGAGGGATGTCACAACAGGAATGTGGTTCGTAAATTTTACCAAAAGGTAACAAAAAACCTCCCAAGGGTGCCGGAGCCTGTAAAGACGATCAGGGTAACATCGTAGTAGAACCGCAGTCGATGCTGAGAATATGGAAAGATCACTTCTCCAAATTATATAACTTCGATGACGAACTGAATTCTGTTGTAATGGAGATAGAACCACTCAACCTCGGCGACGCAGATCAACAATTCCGCCTACCCGACCTTGACGAAATGAAGATAGCTATATATCTATAAACTTAAATTAAATAAAGCTGCTGGAGCTGACGGCATTGCTGACGAACTGTTCAAAGCAGCAGGCGATGACTTCGTAGCATGCAAAAACTCATCTGCAAAAAACGGTCGGAAGAAAGCATGCCCAATGAGTGGAATCTCAGCATAGTGTGCCCGATACATAAGAAAGGAGACCTGCGCCAACAGTCTCTTTAACCATGCGTATAAGATCCTTTCTGCCGTATTATATGAACGTCTGAAGCCATTTTCCAACAACCTGATTGGCTCTTATCAGTGTAGCTTCAGACCAGGAAAGTCCACTATCGACCAAATACGATTATATTTACACTACAGTAGATCTTGGAAAAAAACCCAGGAACTTCAAATCGATATCCAACATCTATTTATCGATTTTAAAGCAGCGTATGACAGCATCGATAAGGAAGAGCTCTACAGAGCAATGTCTAGTTTTTACATCCCTGTCAAACTTATCCGTTTGTGCAGAATGACGATGGAGAATGCAAGCTGCTCTATCAAGGTCGGAAAAGATCTTACCGATGCATTTGATGCCAAAAAAGGTTTTAGACAAGGCGATGCACTGTCATGCGACTTCTTCAACATTGTTCTGTAAAGAATTGTGCAAAACTCAACCGTCAACACTAGAGGCACAATCTTCCAAAGGTCCATCCAATTACTCGGATACGCAGATGATATTGACATAATTGGAAGATCAAAGCGTGATGTGAGTTAAGGACTTTGTCTACCTAGGCACCGCTATTAATACAGATGCCGACACCAGCGCTGAAATCAAATAAAAAATAATTCTTTCAAATCGCTGCTTCTTTGGACTTAGAAGGCAATTGAGAAGTAAAGTCCACTCTTGAGCATCTAAAATCACTATCTATAAGACACTCATCATCCCGGTTATCATTTATGGCGCTGAGTCCTGGATCCTGTCAAGGAAAGATGAGAGCGTATTAGGTTGCTTCAAGAGAAAAATTGTTCGTGTGATTTTTGGCCCCGTGTGATAAAGAATGGAGAAGAAGATATAACGACGAACTGTACGGGCTGTACAGCAACACTGACCTAGTTAGCAGAATTGAACTCCAACAGCTTGGATGGCAGGGCCATGTAGAGCGAATGGACATCAACGCTCCAGCCTGGAAGGTCTTTGAATCCAAACCCGATGGACGGCGCAGTAGAGGAAAACCGAGATTCAGGTGGCGCACTTCGATGGGCGAAGAACTTAACTAACTTGGCGTGTGAAACTGGAGACAGCTAGCTAGAAACCAAGCTGACTGGAGGCGCATGTTAGTTGAGGCCCAGGTTCGCCCAGGACTGTAGCGCCACCTTAAGTAATTAAGTAAGTTATGCCTCGGATAACTTGTTTCGTCAAATTTCACGTCACAGCAATAACGACTTTTCTTTTCCCTTCCATCATATCCAATCATTATACAATATACACTCTTGACTTTTCGAATCAAGCTTGTATCTCTTTTGAAATGGTATTCGTACCGTCTTGTTTTCCTTGAGTGATCTTATATGAAATCTATTTGTCATAAAAGTTCCAGTTAGTGCAGCCTCTCCCCACTTCGGAACCATCGACCTGATTAACACTGTGCTAACAGTTTCGACTAGGCTTCTATTGAACCTTTACAAAACATTATCCAGTTGAGGTGATTACGCAACAGTGGTTTTAAGCTGAATTCCCTTCTGTTCAAGTTGTTCCGGTGAGCAATACTTTCTTCCTTCGCAATGCTAAAATTCTTAAATTGAATTTTGATGTTAAAAAGCTGTGAATTTTTTCATTCCATTAAAAGGTTCACAACAATGTTTTTCTTTGACACAGATATCACAAAATCCAAAAGTCTTTAATCGATGTATCCCAGTTAGAATACCACTTCAACTTATGACCACCAAAGTTTGTTTTTGATTGATGTGCCACGTCTTGCTTTCATCTTCTTCACACTTATTTGCATACGGTTGATTTTGAACATTCTTTAGACTTAGTTTATAAAAGCTTCCTTTTAATCTAGAAGCGATTTCTTTATTGTGTATCTTAATTTTGGCAATTTTGTTAAACTCCAGTTTTTGGTATTTATAGACAATTAATTATTAATAATTAATTATTTTTTCTAACCTAGATGTTAAATTTATGTAGACTCTATTTTAAATAGACGGTTTTAAGATATGACTATGAATGTATTTTTTTTTCAAAATTATTACTATATTGAAATGATTAATATTGAACACATTTGACTTAAGTCATCCTTTAATTGAAAAAATTAACCAGTTGCAAAAATTTCATTTTAAAAGTTTTAGATTGCATCAAAAGGAAGGTTTAAGTGTCTGAATCTATGAAAAGGTGTCTTGATGCAAACAAAAAATTAAATTACAAACCTTCAAAATAATGACGGATTGTCGTAAGATCATACAACTCCTTTCTTTAATACCGAAGGGAAATAATATATCTACCCAAGCTTGTATGGAAAATCTGAAATAAAGTGCCTTTTTGCCTATGTCCTTCTAAATAAGTAAAAGTATCAATAAGTTGTTCATTCAAGTCACAACTTCTATTCCCAACAAAAAAATCAACCAACTGACAGCACACAACCAAAATGATTTATTACTGAAACTTTTTCCTCACGAATTAAGATACACTTATCTTTGAATATCTCGAGAAAAATAAAAAAGATTCTCCAGTCCAAACCTTAAAAAAACGAGGAGAAAAATAAAATAGTCTAAATAGAATATACCTACAAGCTCCCACAACCTACGTAAACATTTTTTAAAAGGAAACAGACGTATAGAAAAAAGTTGCAAACTTCTTCAGTTTTATCTTTTGCTATCAAGTTTAAAAACTTTTCTCCTGAGATAAGTTATTTTTTAACTTTTTCCCTTAACTGGTTATCGACTAAAAATTCTTAAAAAAGAACGAAACGCAAACAACTTTCGAGTGCCAGTTCCGTTCTAGGTGAATATTTGTTTTTTGAATATATTTTTTGATTTGGAAAAGTAAGCTTTCTGTGTTGGAATTTTTGTCGGTGCTTAGGTCCAGGTAAAAAGTCTTTAATAAATTATTGTAAAAAGTTTTCTCTTCAATTTGTAATAAATAATGATGAAATTTTTCTTTTGGAGAAAAGTAATTTATTACTTGTTCATGACATGCCTCAGATTTGATTGTTTTTGAAACGAATTTTTCAATTTTTTTTATTCGATCTCTAGGTTCTTACGTAGCTCTTGAAAACCATCAATTTATAGAAATTTCTTCTCTTTCAACTATCAACTTGATTTCTTGCATCTTTAAGAAGTATTTTAAGATTTTCCAAGCATTACAAAGTCAAAAAACCTTCTAAGTGCTTTTCTATTTTCCACTCAAGTTAAGGTAAAGATTAATTCCTTTGTTAGTAAAACTTCAAAAGACAACTCATTGCTCTAATCAAGAACTTAAATCTATATTACACAATCTTCTTCGAGTATTTCATTATTCATTCATTTTAATAATAAGTAAGTTCTTGTTCATTGAGTTTGAACAATGAAAATGAACGAAATATATTTTCAAAACTTGTTAGTTCAAATTTTCTCATTTTCTAAAAAGGTAAACGAGGTTAGAAGTTAGGCATATTATATTTGGTTACCTTGTGTCTTGTATTATCAAAGTTTTCTAATACAAAACATCTTTAAGTGCAAACACCACCTGGAAGGTAAAACTCCCTCTGTAATGAAAGGAAATTTTTACCAGGAAAAGGTAATCAATTGAAAAGTATATAACATTAGGCTCATTTATTATTTTCTAAAGGTTTCTTAGTAATTTTTGAAAACAGTTTCAATTTTGCTTAGGATACGGTTCGGTGTCTTACAAATATTCCTTTTATTCTTGTTAACTTGAATGGATTTTATTAAGTTCTTTCTTTGTAAGGGAGTTTTGACAAATTAATAAATGGCTTTCAGGGATGTGTTCAAAATGTGTTTACATGATTTCAAATCGAATCTCGATCTAAAATATCTTTGGTTGAACATTTCTAAATTGGAAGTTTTGTTATGTGTTTGGAAATGTTTAACAAAATTATTTCACTTTGTCTTATAAAAATGCTTGTTCGTCACATTACTGAAATTAAATGATAATAAAATAAGTGCTTATTTGACAGATACTTTATATCAAATTGACACACAATTCACAAGCGTGATGTCAATATTTTGACAGTTAGATTCTATTGGTCATTTTGACAGCTGTTGGAATACCTCCATTTTTACAATAGTACCATGACATTTCAGTTACCTGGAAGTAACAAATCTCCTTATCCAGACGGCAGCGAAGGAATTCCCGAGACGGAATAAACGGTGTCGTCTACAGTTCCAGTAAGATTGAACTACTTAGTGAACACCTTACAGGGCTTCTTCGAATTATTCGGAGCCCAGGCCTATAAGGAGCAGTTCTATCCGGCTCCCCATCCTTGGAGTTATACTTAGGATCTGGCCCTCCAGGTTGGGGGTTGTGCGTTGGGGTGACTTCCTGGCCACGTAAAAGCTTTCATAGTTGCGAAGCACCAACAAGCCTCGGATACGGACGGATTTACTATTGACAACCAACGCAAACGAATAAAGGACAACGAACATCGGATATGCACGTGGATTAGTGGAGGCCCTAGACCGCTATAAAGCAGACATCATCAGCATCCAGGAAATACGATGGGATGGGCCGGGCAAAAAGAGCAAGAAAAACTGCGATATTTACTATGGTCACTGCTACCACGAAAACCAACAGCGCTTATTTGGATGCGGCTTCGTCATTCTAGCCAGACTTAGGCAAGAAGCCTTGAGCTATAGGTGCATCAATGAGCGCCTCATGACCATACGCATCAAGGCTAAATTCGGCAACATTAGCCTGATATGGGCGCACGCCCCCACAGAAGAGAAAGACGACAACACCAAAGATATGTTCTTCGAGCTCCTAGACAAAACATAAGAACAGTGCCTTAGCTACGATATTAAAATAGTCCTGGGCGATTTTAATGCCAAGCTGGGAAGGGAAGACATCTTTGGTGGAATAATCGGGAAGAACAGCCTGCACGACAACACTTCCGACAATGGATTTAGGCTCATAGATTTTGCTGCGGGGCAAAACGTCATATTAGCCAGTACGCGTTTTCCACACCTCAACATCCACAAAGGAACTTGGACTTCTCCAGATCAATCTACCGTCAACCAAATTGACCATATTGCGATCGACGCCTGACACGCTTCCAGCATTATGGATGTACGAACTTTCCGAGGAGCTAACATCGACTCGGACCACCCAAGGCAAAACAGGGAGGTGCTGGGAGAAGGTACAACGTCGAACGGCTACAATCGCCGGAGATCGCCAAATCCTTTTCCGACTGAGTTACAAGTAACCTCTCTCGAAGTTCTTTGCCGCCAACACAATGTATCGAAAACCAGTGGGCAACATTGCCAAGATGCAATCAGAGAAGCCGCCTCTGGTGTGCTGGGTTTCAAACAGCCACCAACAAGGAACCCCTGGTTTGATGAGGAATGTCGGCAGGCAAATGTAGCCAACAACAGGCACGCAAAGTGGCGCTGTATAAAAGGACGAGAGCTGCGCATGAGCTCTATGAGTAGAAGAGGCGAGAGGAACACCGACTTCTCAGAAGGAAAAAGAGAGGGCATGAGAAGCGTGCGGTCGAAGATGTTGAGAGGTTTAAAAGCAGGAATGAAGTTCGAAAGTTTTATGAACAGGTGAAATGAAATTCACAGGTACATACACCCAGAACCGAAGGCTTCAAAAACGAAAGTGTAAACATCATAGTGGAACCGCAGTCAATGCTGAGGATATGAAAGGACCACTTATGCAGACTGTATAACGGCGACGACGAACTGAATTCTGCTGTCAAGCAGGATGATCCATTCAACATAGACGACGAAAGCCAACAATCCCGTCCTCCCGACTTAGACGAAGTAAAGATTGCCATATCAAAGCTGAAGTCTAATAGAGCCGCTGGAGCATATGGCTTGAACGCCGAGCTTTTTAAAGCAGAAAGTTTGGTTAGGAGCATGCACCAACTTATCTGTAAGATATGGTCGGAAGAAAGCATGCCCGATGAATGGAACCTCAGTATTGTTTGCCCGATCCAAAAAGCAAAGACCCTCTTAACTGCACCAAGTACAGAGGAATCAGTCTACTTAAAATCGCTTATAACTCGCAGAATAACTCCTGCTAACCGCTGTTTCTTTGGGTAAGAAAGCAATTGAGTGTTAAAGTCCTCTCTGGAGGGACAAAAGTGTAGCTATATAAGACCCTTATCATACCCATCCTGCTTTACAGTGCAGAAGCATGAACAAAGGCGGATGAAGCACCTTGGGTCGGTTCGCTAGAAAAGTTCTTCGTGTGATCTACGGTCCCGTATGCATCGAAGGGGAGTGGAGGGAGTACAGCGACGTAGACTTAGCCAGAAGAGTAAAAGTTCAACGACTTAGATGGCTGGGCCCGGAAAGTCTTCGAATCCGCACCCACAGGACAGCGCAGTAGAGGAAGACCGCGAATCAGGTGGTGCGCACAAGTGGAAGGTGACCTCACCCATCTTGGAGCGCGAAAATGGAGACATTTAGCTAGGGACCGAGCTAGATGGGTAAGTTTGTTGGGTGAGGCCCTAGTTCACACAGGACTGTAGCGCCACCTTAAGTAAGTATGTATTATATTGCATTATACCAACAATGCCATCAATTCCTTTGGTCTTATCGTTTTTAATGTTAAAAAGAGCAAGTTCCAGTTCATCAAGGACTATTACAGAATCAAGCAAATTATTGACTGTGTCTTCACAAGTGTAATGAAACGAGTGCAAGTCATCTTCACATGTCCACAAGGATCGGAAATAGTATTCCAGAACTTTAGCTTGTAATACACTAGAAGACATACAATTGTTTCCACCCAACTCCCGTACATTATACCCAAAATTCTGAATCCTTACACCTTTCTAAGCTGGTTGCTAAATTAAGTGTGTTATTTAACTTTTAAGCCTCGCACACTATTTTTTATATTTTGTTAGCTTCCAAATATGCAGACTTAAAATGGTCTAAATTAAATCTTCTAAATAGCTTAAGGAAAGCGAACGATTTTTTCTGAGCCTCATACATTCGGAATCAAACCATTTATTTCTGGGTTGCAGCTGCTACGAGAAGCAGATGATCTAAAAATTTCGTTTGTTTGTTCTCCTTGCAGAGAGGCTTGGGGGTGGCAGCGAACTAACGTGAAGGTTTAATCCTTCTCGGAATCTCTCTCCCTTCAGAGGTATCCATTTAAGCCATTTAATATTTGAGTTTGAATTTTTTTGAAAATTAAAAATATTCTTCTAAGTTACCGAAACACAGATCTAGATTTTTTGAGCGTCCTGGTAAAGCCTGAGGTAGTGAGCTGAGTCAGGCTTTGTAGGCAATTGTGCAACGTGCATATCAGAGAACTGAAATTGGATATTGTAGAGTAGAATGCATCAATAGCGGTTTTAACCATTTTCAAATGTAGAAAGGAATTCTTCCTTCTGTTTTCCACAAACCAAACATCTCGATCTAAGAAGTCAAGTCGTAAATTCTCTGCAAATACCAATCCACTTCAATATAAACTGCAATTTTCCATAACTTGGTTTTTAAGTTTCAACTTCACCATCTATCAAAAGTAACAACATAACACTGAACCCAGGTAGTCTATAAGGATATGAGGTATAGACTATTGAGCTGAGGATATATCGTTTTGTTTATCTTGTATGATTCATGAAACATAAAAAATACAAAAAATTAGCCTCCTTTGCCATTTGAACGAACAAAACAGAGCTTTTTGCTGTCGTGAGTTCATACTTCATACAGCTAGCGGAAGCATATAGGGGGTGCATGGCGGCGTGGCAAGGTGTGCTGTGGCGTGGCGTGGCGTGCGAGTGTTAACGCTGTTGTATTTACCCTCATCGTCCTGTGTTAACACCCTCAAGGTTTTTCCATAGATAAACTGCTGTGCACATATTTGGTGTGGTGTATGGCTTTTGTTTGTTCCGGATGGGGTGCAATTGCTTTTTGCTTTTCTACTTTTTTCTCTTCCTTTTTTTTCTCTTTTTTAATCATATCCAAGTTGCCGTTCCCAAGCCCTGGCCCTAGAGCCATGTCGTGGTTCGGAATGTGTTGTCTGTTGTGCATTTTCGTTTTCGTCGTTCTGCCATCGCTATCGCGTTTCATTGGAAGGATGAGGATTGAGGATATGTATCTAGAAGATACATAAAAATGGATATGATGCATCTGAAAAGGAGACAACTGAGGATAGACAAAAATGAAAACATATCTATAAAGCTGGATCTAAGCTGGTTCAAAGTAGATATAAAAATGTTCTTACATTCCGTTGCATGTTTTTTTTTCTTAATTTTCTTTTATTTTTCAGAATGCCGTTTTTATTTTGTTGCTCTTTTTCCGTTTGTTTTGTGTTTTTATTGTTGTTGTTGTTGATCGCTTTTTCTAAAGGTACAATAGATTTTTGTTGATGCTTTACTAGGAACTATATAAAGACATAAATATATGAACGTAATTTTCTGCCATTTCTCAGATTACATTGGTGTCATCATACCGTATTTTGTGTTCCTTTTAATACTGCTTACATGTACCTACCTACCTATCTACAAAAAGCTATTTTATGCTGCTACTAGATGCTTCTAGTGGAGGTACCTACCTATGTTAGGTAGAAACGAGACAAAGTGATGAAAGACGGAAAACATATAAAAGGAAAATATATTTTTCTATCAGCTATAAAGAGAGAATCTTTTTGTCATTTCAAATCGCAGCGGAATATAATTCCATCTTTGTCATTGTCATCGTCATCATCATCGTCCTTGGACAGTGGACACAGTGAGGCGAAATATGCCAACAAAAATGGATCTGATGTATAATTACATTAGCTAAACTAATGCAACTTGCATGGGGACTAAACAAACAACAACCAACAATCTTGGATAAAATTCCATTATTAAAAACCAAAAACTGACTGCTGTTAATTTGATTCTTTTCCAATGGTTTGGCAGCACTAAAAGAAAAATAGGCACAATGAACAAATGTACATATGTGAAGCGTGGTGGGCGCAAATTTAAACTGTGTTGCAACAGGAGCAAAAGTTTATAGGTAGATTTATCGTCAGCATTATCTTCCCCAGCACAAGAACAAAGCGCCCAATCACCACATGATCTGCAGGAAACTTATGTTTCAGTAGAGTGGGAGCATAAATGCCCACAAAAAAAGACACTCCTCACCCTCCTCGCTTTCTGAATACTCTTCCTTCAAGGTAGTTTTCTTTTTTGTTGAGGCGGATTCAACAATGTGTCGAGAAATTGCTGCGGTTTTTCTTCTATCAAAAATAGAAGCATTGAACCTTTGGAGAAGAAGAAAATGCATCACTACCAAACTTGTCTTACGAAAAACCACCATTCCTCTTAAAAAAGAAACAAATATTCTTGGAGTAATATGGGCACATACAAAGAACTTCGTCAACCAGGTTAAACGACGGAACAATGGTTTGCTCAAAGCGAAAAGGTCCACATCTTTAAACTGCATTTCAAATTCCGAAAACTTTCCCGGTACCATCCAACATGGTTTAACCTTATTTATGTGGACTTCAATGAAAAACATAAGCAAAATAAACTCTGCTATTAATGATAGCTTTCGAACAGCATCAGAGCCGCAAAAATAGAAGATCCAAGGTTGGAAGGAGGCTATGAATCCTTCGAAAATTTTAGAAAAAAGGTCAATTGAATGGGCATCAAAACTGTTACACATCCAGGCCATCCCCTTTTCTAGGCTGTTGAAGAAGCGACTAACAAAAATGAATACGAAAAACTCTATATCAGCCGTTAAAAAAATGATATCCATAGTTTCGAATCTTAGTATTTTGTTATCCAATAACACGTAGATAATAGAAAAGAAATTTACTTTTCATAAACACTTACCTTGCCAAATTTTAAAAAATTAAAATACTACTGACGACGTATTTGTTAATTTGTACTTTGTATAAAGCTACTCTCAGTAATTTATTCGAAACTACATTAATCTCAGTTTACTTTTCGATTCAAGTTTTCTTTAATTTGTAAAATATAATTAGTCTTTTTTTTTAACTTCAAACAGTAAAATACTTTTTTTTTATAATAAATATTGGTCTTTTTCTTTTCTCTGGATCTCGAAACATTCTAAGGTTATGGGCCCAGGATTCGATTGAAGAAAAATAAATTTTTGAATCTTTTTAGAAGAAATTATTTTTCACTGCATTTCCGAGATCGTTTTTTATTTGAGATGAAGAAAAAAAAATAGCAAAATGGCTGATAATTCGGTTTCTAAGCTTCCATTGTTTGATGATACGAATTTCAGCAACTGGAAATATCGTGTGGAAATTTTGTTGGACGAGAAGGTTCTACGAAAATACATTGAGGAAGATTTAGAAGAAATTCTTGCGAAGATTGAGCCTGCTATAACCAACACAGTGTGAAGTTAGAAGAAAAGAAGTGTATTTCAATTTTGGTCCAGATTATTCATGATGGACAATTGGAATGTGTGAAAGAGGACTGCCAAGGAGATGTTCGACACATTGATGAAGTACAATGAGTGCGAAGACATCATTGAACATTTTCTTCGATTCGATACGAAGGTTCGCCAGCTGAAATCAACCGTAGCTAAGATGGAAGAGCTTAATGTTGTTGTCCATTTGTTGCTTACTTTGCCAGCAAGCTATGACAATTTAGTAACTGCACTAGAGACCATGGGCGGTGTGAATAAAAACGAGTACGACGAGTATTTACTTACAAGTAAAGTGTAACGAGTATTTAAAGTCCAAGTAAACCAACGTGAATAAAGCTTCGAGTTTACTTGAGACTGTGTACTCGTCAACCCGAGGCTATACTAGCAAGTATTTACTCGCGAGACAACTGAATTCACAAAAAAGGCAAGTAAATACTTGAAGCCCCACACAGACTACGCATCATTTCCTGTTGTGACTTGTTCCTTTTCTGTTTTTAGCACCAATGACAGTCGGAATGCGAAATTTTGAAGCCCAATCTACCTTGGCCTGATCCATATCTTCAATAGTGCGTGGAAATTTAATCCAATCTTCAGACTTCGACACTATTTTATCCAATATACTTGAAAATGTTCTGCTGACGATACTTCTTTCAACCCCCATGTCTTTGGCAAAACCACTTTGGAATCCTGGATCACTAACGTATCTCAGAAAAATATCCATCTTTTTCCGTGCAGTCCTCCACCCCTTGCACCAGTGTTTTCATCAAGAAAGTACGAAGTGTGAAAATCTACGTTTTCGTTCTAAAGCCGGGACTTATATTACGCCGGTCTCTATAAAGTTTCACACAACGCAGGTTCATAAATCCAGCCATCTTTCGTGAACAAGTACGGCTGCAAGTCTGGGGTCCGGTTGATTTGCTAATAGACGAATATTTACTTGCTACAGAAGTATTTACTTGTGTTTATTCACACCAAAATTGGCATTTTTCCGGGTTTTACTAGCCTCTTAATTATTTACTCTCGAGTAAGAGTAAATACTTGTTTTATTCACTTCAATTTTGGCGTTTACTTGTTACTTTGATATGTTCAAGTATTTACTTGACCTACTCGTTTTTATTCACACCGCCCCATGAATCAAATTGACTTGAAGTTAGAATTTGTCAAGACCCGGTTGATGGACGAATACAACAAGAAGAAGTGTTATGCATCGACAAGCTCTAGTGCAATGAGTGTCAAGCCTAAGAAGAAGATTGTATGTTATGGATGTGGTAAGCCTGGACATATCAAATCCAAATGTTTTTCCCAGCAGAAGGAAAAAAAGGACTCAGGGAGTTCAAGCAAAGCTTTCATAAAGAAGGCTTCGACAACGTGTGCAGTTGTTGACAAAGCAAGTGAAAAAGAGCATACAGCGCAAACTGTACAACCGATGAATGATAAAGTGAAGTTTGTTTTGGATTCTGGTGCTACCCAGCACATGGTCAACAACAAAGATTATTTCAACGTTTTGAAGAACTTCGAGGAAATTCAAATTTCAGTTGCCAAGAAAAACGAAAGCATATCAGCATCTGAAATTGGTGACATTTCTGTTAAAACTTTTCATAATGATGATTCCGCACCAAAGACTATGAAGAACGTTTTATTTGTAAAGGATCTGAAATGCAACTTGAAGTCTATCCGAAGTCTGACAGAAAGGGGTGCCATAAAGTTTTTGAAGGCGACAAGGCATATGCATCGGTCGATGGAACACCTATGTTTGAAGCAAGTACCAGAGGCAAGTTGTACGAAGTAGATTTGTAAGTTGAGCAAAATAAATTCGCTGGCATATCAGGTGAGAAAAATGATTCACAATCTTTGTGGCATACAGATTAGCACATTTGAATACATATGATTTGAAGAAGATGGTCAGTTATCAGATGGCTAAAGGTTTGGATGAATTGAACGTTCACACTGAATTAACATTTTGCGGATCTTGTATTTTTGGAAAACAAGCACGTTCATCGTTTCCATGGAACAAAAATACTAGATCCAATCGCATTTTGGAACTAATTCATAGTGATGTCTGTGGTCCTATGCCAACGTCGGCATATGATGAAAGCAGATATTTTGTGTCATTCACTGACGACTATTCGAGAGCTTCAATGATATTCTGCATATAACGAAAAAGTGAAGTTCTTAGCAAGTTCAAAGAATTCGTAGCCATAGCTGAAGCACTAAATTGCAAAAAAGTTGCGAAGCTGACAAGGGTGGAGAATATACTTCAAAAGAGTTTAGACAGTTCTGTAAGTCAAAGGGTATTCAAACGATGCTTACTGATTCCTTCAATTCAGAGAGTCTGGGCGATTGAATAGAACACTTCATAAAAAAGCTACAACTATGTTGGTGGCAAGTGGTTTGGATCATAAATTCTGGAACGAAGCAATTCTTGCAGCAAATTATATTATGAATCGATCGAAAACGAGTGCTGTTGGGAAGAAATTTATGAAGCAGACACCGGCTGAGATTTGGTTCGGAAGAAAACCAGATCTGTCCCATTTAAGAATTGTCGGTTCAGAATGATTCAATTTCGTACCAAAATATAAGCGATAGAAATCTGAAGGTAGGTCGAACAGATGTCTGATGCTTGGGTATGCTTCATCGATTGGTTCATACCGGGTGTGGGACATGAAAGAGAATAAGTTACTTAAGGTCGACACATAACGTTTCAATGAAGATTCCGTATTGAGAAGGCCGAAGATAACAGAAATATCGATTTCAAAAGGCGGAACGATTTGGTGAGAACAAAAATGATGAAACTCTGGAAAATCTACCTGTTGATGGCGGCGATGGAATAGTCCAAAGCTCTAATTTGAATTGGGCTGGTAACCGCATTGAAAGAATACACGATGTCAAAGAAAACGGCATCGGTAACAACAGTACCAGCGGAAGCGAAAATGGTGTTGAAGACCTCGAATCAAATATTCAACGAAGAAGCGAACGTACGCGAGGACAACCTGAGCGACTTGGTTTTTGCACTTATTCAGCTGAATCAGACTTCAGCTCTTAGTGCCGAAGAGTACGTCGAAGATGAACCAAGAGAAGATTGGCTAGAATGGGAAAATGTCATAGAAAGTGAGTACCACTCATTGATACATAATAAAACTTGGACTTTTTGTAGTTTGCCAAAGAATCGAAAAGCCATAGCCAGCAAATAGGTATTTCAATTGAAACGCAATCAGATAGGCAAATTGAAAAATACAAAGCTCGTTTGGTGGCGCGAGGGTTTGCCCAAAAACCTGGTTTCGATTACACCGGAACGTATGCTCCAGTTGCAAAGTTGGTAACATTAAAAATATTGCTTGCAATTGCAAATGAGAAGGTCATGTTTATTCACCAGATGGATGTCAAAAGTGGGTTTTTGAATGGGTATGGGTTGAAGCAAGCGTCCCGAGCCTGGAAGGAGAAGTTTAACAGTTTCATGGTTAGAATTGGATTCAGGCCATGTGAGTCAGATAAATGCGTGTACGTCAAGGACCAAAACGGAAGCAATTTTTAAGTGCTGCTGTATGTCGATGACATATTGCTGTTTTGTCAAAATATTCAAATGATTTTCAAAATAAAGCAACTATTGTCTTACGAATTTGACATGACCCATGTCGGTAGAGCAAGTAATTTTCTGGGAACGCACATCCAGCAAAACATCGAAGATGGAACTATTGAACTGAGTCAACGGCAATACTTGGAGAAAGTGTTGCATGAATTCGAAATGAAAGACTGCAAGCCAGAAGCTACTCCCACGGAAAAGGATCTGCACATCGACGAGGGTGACAAGGAAAGATGAACAAATCACCCATACCGCTAATTGATTGGTTGCTTAATATACACAACTGTGACAACAAGACCGGACTTATGTGCTGCAACGGGATACATGAGTCGATTCCAAAGTTGTTTTGATGAATGCCACTACAACTATGCAAAACAATCGACTTGAGAATGATTTACCGAAAAGAAGATACTGCCGAGAACCGGGTGTGTTTCTGTGATGCTGACTGGGGAGGAGATAAAATTGACCGGAAATCTACTTCAGGATACGTGTTCAAGTTATTTGGAAATACCGTGAGCTGGGCCTCAAAGAAGCTATCAACAGTAAGTTTGTCATCAACAGAAGCTGCGTTGATTGCCCTAACTGAAGCAGTATGTCAACTCAAATGGATTCGAAAGATGCTGAATGAACTCAATGTTCCAGTTATCATATATGAAGATAATAATTCCTGTATTAAAACTGCTGAAGATTCCAAGGAAAGCAAACAGATTAAGCATTTAAACGTCAAATTATATTTTATTCAAGATGAAATTTCAAAGGGCGTTATTCGACTAGAACAAAAACCAACTGAAGATCAACTAGCTGACGTCATGACGAAAGCATTAGGAAGACATTCGTTCCTAAAACATCGTAGAGGTTTAAATTTAGTTTAGTCTTTCTTTTATAACTGGAATTTGTAGTTTCTATTAAATTAAGAGGCGGTGTTAATTTGTACTTTGTATACTACTCTCAGTAATTTATTTGAAACTGCAGAAGTCGATGATTATAACAGTGCAGCTATTGGTATCGGATTAACGGAATGTGGTTTAGACAATATGGAGTAATTGGTTTCCGAAATGAGGTTTGGGGACAATATCGGTCGATAGCAGCGGTCCAAAAGATGTTTTATTTAAGAGTGGACGGTCTTCTTCATTTGAATTGTCTGTGGTTTGGCAAGGCAAGAAATAATGCTCTTCGAATTAATCGGCCAAATTCCAATCGTTTGAAAAATATTTATTGACTTCATAGCTATTATAAGAACTCATGGGCTTCATAAAAGTGACGTTTAAGGACTGTAACTGAATAACATGACCACACCACTAACCCGTGATACATCCATCACTTCAAGGCTTTTAGTGTGGCTTACATGAGCATCTAACAGCAACATTACGGATTGATCTTAAGTTGCCCTCGATCATTTAATGAATCGTTTCAACCACTTTAAAAACAAATCTTCTCTGATCAATATATTTTCATTTGCACGCCACAAGATTAGGCTTTCCATCTTAATTTTTTTACGTGAGAAAATAAGCATGTGACCGATCAGCGCTCATACAAATTTCCACTTTGAAAAGCTGCGCTCGCTATTATAAAGAAAGCGACCCTGTCTGTATTCTGCCTTTTATTGCAAAAATGTTTTCAAGACTTTTCGCAACTGCTGTTATGCTCGTTTCGTGTAACGTTGCAAATTCAATTTGACTAGAACTCATTTTCTTGTTGCACTCCTACAAAAGTTGAAATACATTACGGAAAGATTTCCTAATAAAAACGTTGCATTGCGATTTTAAAAGTTATGTGCCCAATCTTCTCCAGGCATGCGTGTTTCATTCATAGAAAAGACAGACAAGGTCCCTCCCGCATCCTTTAGGTTTTCGGCGAATTTTTTCTTTATCCACGTTAAATACAGGATTAAATTCCCTAATTTTATGACAACTAGTGAAAAGTTGAGGCTTAGATCTGCTTTTTAAAAAACCGTTTTAAGGTAATTCCAGGAACTTTATGATGGGACAGCTGGCTTACTTATGATTATATTTGATTTAACTTCTGAAAAGTTCTTTGCATATCATCTGCTCCATTCTTTTCGGTTAGTTTTCTTAGTTTTGAAACTAACACTTTATTCAGCAGAGAACTAAAGAGGGGACCCATTTTACACTGGCTGCCTGTTATGACCCACGTTGCCCCTCTAATCAAAAAAAAATCACCAATCATCATACGTTAGCCAACCAACCCACACGTAACAGGGAGTGGTGTGGTTTGTGGATTGGTGGCATCATTAGACCTTTAGCGGTCGGTGGCGCACAGTGTGTTAAGTGTAAGGGCCTCCAGGAAAAAAATGAAAAATATGTTTAGAGTGTGTTGTTTTTTATTTGTTATGAATATATACATACATATTTTAATTTTTTTTAAACAAAATCCGTAAATATAAAAATAAAAACACTTAATTTTCCTCATCTGATGAGGATAAGTGTTTATCACAAGTTAGATATTTTTTAACTACAGGATCATGTTTCTTTTCTGTTCGTTTAATTTTTCTTTGAGAGGAAAGAAATGGGCCCGACATCAAAAGTAAATGATTCATAACGTCTTTACAATTGTTTGACCTTGAAGACTTTCTAGCGTGGTCAAGCCTAGTTGGACGAAAAGTTTTGTGCTTCTAGAGCTTCTTCGGACATTTGTCTAATTGCACAAGAAAGCAAGGTGTCCTTTTAATTTATTTTCATTTTCGGGCTCCAAATACCTTCTACATTTAATTTTATTAGTACAAACAGAAAAACGTGATTGATGGTGCAGTCAACCATACCTCAAAAAGCTCTCTATTTGAACACATTCTGTTAAAAATGCATGAAAAAAATAGGTTGTATTAAGGAAAATGGCAGGTAAAGGCAGACGAAACTTACTTTTCTTAAAAGATCTTAATCTTGTCTTTATTTTCAAAAATATATTTTTACAACAAGTACTGACACGCGAAAAGTAGCTCAATTCAAATACAGCACTCTCCACGCAATAATAACCTCGAAGTTAACCTTGATTTAAAACCCTACAACTGCAGTTATAGAACTAAAAAAACAATGAAAATAACTGTGCTTATCAGAGATCATAAAACAATTACAAATTAATCCGTTATTATTTATTAATCTTAAACGCTACGCATATTGCTTCCCTCTCTAGCCTACTCTTATTTTGAGTTGCCCACTTAATGTTACATTCAGCGAGTTGTGCTTATAGCTGGCGGTCGAGCTTAATCATAATAACCTCTAAGATGTTTTCTCGGGAATGTTAGATTCAATTTGGCTTATTTGGAAACAAGACAGTAAACATTTTTTTTCGATTTTTTCCACTGTCCAACACACTGTGTGGCGTAACAAAAACATATAAACTGACCGCCGTACAACGATTGATTCTCTTGATCACTAACTTCCCAAATCTTGTAAACAGCATCCTTGATGAAGTAGAAAACATCCTGGAAACGATTCAAGCACCTTGGCAAATATTTACAAACCTCAAAAAGGCCTTTGAAAACTGGAGTGATAGGATGCCCTCGTGTGAAGCCAACGAAGGCAGTATCTTGATCAACTTTGTGTACCACAAATACTGGACATGTTGGTTTTTACTATTTTCGCTTTGGAGCTCCTGCAAACGAGTTTTGTAACATGTCTCACCTTCTATATTTATGTCGTGCCCTGTCACAAAGACGAAAACTCCTCCTTGGAAACTTTTACTAAAAGTGATCTAATTAGTTTAACGAGTAAGGTAGATCCCTTAGCAGAGACCTTAAACTAACCTAACTCAACCGTATTCTTACTAATAAAGCCATAATATTACAATGAGCCAACAAATGAAACATTTAACGAGAAAGACAAAGTATCGAGAGGAGATTCTGTTGATATCAAGAACAATACCGAGGCATACATTTTTCAATTGGACGTATTCAAAATTTAGTACCCTTTTATGCACAATAAATCTATACAACTATAGTACCTTAAGCGAGATTTGAAGTGGAAAAGTAACGAAAAGAATGTATGTTTAACTTTTTATTGATTTTTCATTAAAATTATTTGATGGTTGTAATTTTTGATACTTAAAAATAACTCTGAAAGTTTAAAAAAGGTTTAACTTCTCTTTTTATTTATTGAACGATAACAAACAATAAAATTCTTTTCCATGTCATGAAGTAAGAGAATCTTTTCTTAGTAACGATTAAATGCTATTCGTTGCAATAAAACGGTCGACAGAAATTTGGTAACTTGAATCATGCTTTTTAAACTATTCGTTACATAATAACAAATTCTTATACTTTATTATAAGCTATTTATCATTCTTATTAAATTGCTCGTTACTTTAAAACAAACACAAAGGATTCACTAAAGCTAATTTAATAACTCGCCTCTTTATAACAAATAAACAGGATTCAATAAAGCTATTTCATTTTGTGTCGCCTAAATTCTTATCAAATTTACAGCTCCTCTCAGACCTTTTCTACTAATCGTTGCCTTTTAAGGTACAAGCTGTCTTGTGCAAAAAAAAGTCCATCTTTCAATATAAACTATTCCACTGTACTCAAGACGAGCACCGCCATCAGTTAAGGTGCTTTCATCTACGTTTGCTTCTTCATCTCTTTTATCATTTTGCGTGAGCGTGATGGTTCTGTTTGATGCGAAGCAATCAAGTGAATTGAACAATAGCGAGGGTTTAAGGATTGCCCTCAGAGTTCTCACTCAACAACTGAACTGATTCTATAATGAGCTAAATAATTTGGTATTTGGCATGCTTTATTTAATAATACCTTGTCAAGAATTATTATGGTGCAAAAGATCATTTTAATATTGTTAATTTTTTTGATTTTGTTTTGTTGACAAGTTTTAATAATTTATGAGCTACACGTGCATTCCCTGTAAATCTTGAAGATTAAATAAATAAATTGGTCTCATGAGTCATGCGTTGACATTTGTTCGTGACACGACTAAGGTAATTGTAAGCCTGGATGTATTTCCTCATAACTTCCCAAATTTAACTTCATTTTAGAAGGATAGGGATAGCCCAAGTTTTGGAAAATTTAGCGAAAGATATAATCATGCATTTGAAGCTTTATAGTCATAAAGTTACTGCTAAAATCACCTTTTATATATTCGGATTCTAGCTAAGTCTCGTTGCACACAATAACAAATCCATCCAAATTGGTCAAAAGTTAGTTTCCGTACGATTAATGAACCTGTGAACCTGAGTTCACATTGATGCTTAAAAGTTTAAGAATATGTATTTTGAAATGTTTACAGTGTTGAAAATGGTGTCGACCTGCTGGCAACTGAAAAGCTATCGTATCCAAGAAGCGGTTTCTTTCTGGATCTTTTGTTGTACAATATCAGACTAACAATAGAAGACAAGATGGGTAATCACCATCGAAACTGCTTACAGATAGACGAGTTCGATAGTGATCACTGTGGACTGGCTGCTGCAATGCAGATTCTGAACGAACGCGTGGAGTTGGAGAAATACGTGACCAAATGAACGCCTACAGAAACAGGACTATAAACGCACTACTACGTAGGGACAAGAGTGGTTTACTGACAAGACTAGGTATTAAATTAGTTGAACTCGTCAAACTCAAAGTCCTCTAAAGATAAATTTACGTCTTCCATTCTTAACGTTCCATAAAGAAACATTAATTTTTTGGAACGTTCGAAAGGCAGGCGATTTCTCAAAGGGGTTTGAGTTAAAGACTAATTCGAAAAATACGCTCTATTTCTCAGGACGATGCTGGAATTTTAAGCATTTTTAGTGCAAGTTTTTTAAAGATTGGGTGCATACAAATTGGCTTTCTTCCAAATCAAAATTGGATTTTCAATATTTTTTTCATATAAAGTTTAAAAAAACTCCGTATTTGGATATAAAAAGATTCCATTCTTTCAGTCCATCAGAATTTAACATTTTTAAAACGAAGTTATTAATTTGAAAATGATAATCGTTCTCTAATTTGTCCTTAGAGTAGAAATGATGTTAAGCGAATTATTTAGACGGGATTTATTGAGATTTTCGAACTTTGCTGGAACTTTTAATTCTAACCAAAACTTGACAGCGTCAGCTAATGAAGTTGTTGAATTTTGGCAATTATTTATTAGCTGACAAATTGGATCGAACAACTCAGTTTTTTTTTACACTTTCGAAAAATTCTTCGTCAAATAACAATTTAAGCACTTCTGGTTTCATTTTATTCAATTCCGTTGCAGCCATTTCCATTGGAATTAAATTATTAATGAGGCACGCGTTCGAATCCTTGTATGACCACCATCGCGTTTCACATGGCAGCTTTATTTTGGTTCCTTTTTTTTTTTATTAATTATAGCTTGTTCAAGATCTGGTTATTTAAATTGTTTTAAAATTGTGGTGACTTTGTCATTCAGTTTTACGTTGAGCACATCTTTTGGTAACAAATTACCAGTATGTCTATTACAATTTGGGTGCCAAATGACATGCTTCAAGTTTTTTCCCATTTTCACCATATTGCTTGCATTGTCGGAAACGACGGCATAAACATCAACGTTGAAGTCCTTTTTAGCCAAATGTATTGCTTCGCAAACAATCTCAGCTTACTTTTAAGCAACTTTAAATAACGATTTGGATGATTTGGAGACGATAACCCGATTAAGATGATTGTAAAGATGACGTTGACAGAAAAGACCAAGTTGAAGTAGACGCTTCTCCAGATGCCTGATTATCTGGTGAACCTATGCCCGTAAAAGTTGACGTTATAGAAGAGGAAGTTGAGGGCAGAAACCATGAGGAAACTGAAACTTCTCCAGTTGCTTGATTCTGTGCTGACGCTGAGTCCAAACTGGCTTTAGCTAGAACAACTCCATTTGTTGAATCGTTGACTAGGATGGATTGTGGAACTGTTGTGATTTCGACTCCATCTTCACACAATTGAATCTAAGCAAATACACATTTTACACTTAAGCTTTCTCACAAGTACACAAATATTTGATGAATATTGTGGTTATACTTACTGATTCATCTCCGTCAATTATTATATATGTTTCTATATCATTCCGCTCGGAATTTACTAGGGGCATCTTACAAGTATTTCTGAAGATCAAAATGGTTGCATTAGCGAAACAATTTATTCCATTTTTGGATTAAAAACATAGCTGTGTCCTTTTAATCGTTGCAAAGCAGTGTTTTGCAATTGTTTATTGCAAATTTTGCCCAAAACCACTTATCTTGAGGCTTCTTCAGGGCATCTTTTTTGTATGAATCCCAGATCCGAATACAAGTTGGTAACAGTCCTCGATATTGACGCTTTGTTTCATTTTTTGACTCCGACATTTTAATTATTATATCTGAACTCTATAACTCATAAAACGCGACTTTTTTTCTGGAGAATTATTTAAAACATAGATTAGTTACATTAGGTACGTAACTAATTAAATTTGTTACATAAGTTACATTAGTTACATTAATTACGCGTAACTAATTAAAATTGGTAAAATCCGCTTAACTTACGAACACTGCAGACAAGTTACAGAGGCACACGACTTAGGGGTTAGGACACTGAAGTCGTCAATAAAAAAAATATTAATCTGTTGATTAAGAATAACTACAGGTTATCAATTAACAAGTACTGAGACCGCAAGATCCGGTCAGTTAATTCCAGTGACTCGAGTATGTTTCCTAAAATCAACAAGATATTCAGGAAAAAGAATGATAATGACCTTCCACATTTGAAACTCCAAAGAACTAAACAAAAAACGATGAGACGTACTAAGGACAGCGCAGATAGATCCAGAAGAAG
The DNA here is from genome assembly GCF_945859685.1 of Eupeodes corollae. Classification (NCBI taxonomy): domain Eukaryota; kingdom Metazoa; phylum Arthropoda; class Insecta; order Diptera; family Syrphidae; genus Eupeodes; species Eupeodes corollae. The sequence goes on from NC_079147.1 coordinate 70,092,985, forward strand.
CTATCTTTGACAATACATTTGACATTATTAAAGATCCGAGGAAAAGGTGGATGCACTGGAAGCAGCTTTTTAGCAAGTGGACAAGATGAATATTACCATTCGCCCCAAACCTCGATCTGGAAAACAGAGCCTTACTTCACCATTTTTACTTCAAAAATTAAATAATAAAATGGAGATCTGAGGACTGCCATTTAATAATGCACTATCAAGACCGCTGTGGCTCATCTTCTCCCGAAAAAGGAAAAGGTAATTCTTCAGTCGGTAATGATCTTCCGATCATCAGCAAAGTTTTGAGCCTCTAATTAAGGAGGCTGCGAAAAACAAAATTATTCCGAATAATCAATTCGGGTTCAAGGCGGGCCATGAAAAAATTATGCAGCGTCTAAATTTGTTTCTGATATTAAATGCAATAAATCAAAAACGTATGCACAGGTGCTGTTCTAGTTGATTTGGAAAAGGCTTTCGACACCCTATGATTAGAGGGTATTTATCTAAAGCTAAACAGACTTGACACAGCAAACCATTGTTGTAAAGGGTAATTTTTTAAGAGTTATAGTAAAGTTTAAAAAAAAAAAACACACATACAATTCAAAAAATATTGACCTTTACTGCGCCTCAAATGGTCCATCCGCTTAGTCAAATTTTGGCATACTGTTTCCAACATTTCGGCTGGTATCTTACGAATAAATGCTTCAATGTTGTCTTCCAATGCGTCAATTATAGCATAGCTTATCTGTATAGATATGAGCTTTAACAAAGCCTCAACAAAAATAGCCTAAAAACGTTAAATTGCACGATCTAGGTGGCCATTGACCGGTCCCGAACTAGCCTCTCAATAAGTCCATTATTGCGAGTGCTGTGTGGCATGTGGCATTGTTTTGTTGAAACCACATGTCATGCAAGTTAAGCTCTTGCATTTTGAGCAAAAAAAAAGTTGGATATCATCTCACGGTAGCGCTCACCATTCACAGTTACGTTCATCTTCTTCACCATCTTCGAAGAAGTACGTTCCAATGATGCCACCAGCCCATAAACCGCACCAAACTGTGGCTGATATTCACTCCAAAATCTACGATTCTTCGTTTTTTTTCTTTTATCAAAATCTTAAAGCTATCTTAAAGATCGAAAAACATCTTAAAAAACTAGCGTACATTTCAAAAACTTAAAAAAATTATTTTACTGGCCCTATGCGCGTGCTCTAAGTTAATCCATTTCCATTCTATCACTACTGTCTTTCGGAATAAGAACAATTTTAATACTTAATAACAAGAACTTAATCTAAAACCAAGACAATTTAAAAAAAAAACTTGAATCTTAAAACTAAATAGAAAAAAAGAAACCTATTATAATACATAAGCTACTTTAACCTAACGAAAACCAATAATGCTACTTAAAGATACTTAAAAACTGGAACAGCCACAGTAACCTTTTTTTTGTGTGTGTGCCTGTTTTTTGGTGAAAACCTGACTGTCCCTTACCTAATACGCCCTAGGCAACTTTAAATGACATTCTCAATTTGAAACCAAAAACTTTTTTTTCTGCCTCATCCTATCTCTTCGGTCCCTATCGGAAGCAGTCGTACTAAGCCGGAGGCGCTGGGATCCTTCCAGTTCGGGGACGTCTCGTCTGTAAAGGAGTCACCTACCTACAGTTTTACGGCTGACGTGGTACCTCTGTACAGATCATCACTCATATGTCTGTCGAAATGCAAGTACTGATCCAACCATATGCCAAGGTTCTTTACTACACTTATATTCGCCAGTGGCTGTCGATTTGGTCCAACGATCACTAAGTTTTTCCAGTTCTTTCTCGTATCCCTCGAGGCTCCATGCAGCGGAGTCCTGTACAGAATAGTTTCGCATTTCTGAATGTTGATTTTCTACTTCCATTCATCGCAACATTGCTGAATCTTGCCAAAGTCACCCTGCAAAAGTGTCTTGATAACCTCAATTGTTGGGGCAGTACGCAATTAGGTCGTCGGCGTACTCTATTGCCTGAGGCAGACTTGCTTTCAGATTATTGGTGTAAATGCTGAATAAGATCGGCGAGTTAACCACTCCCTGTTGAAGACCATTTTTAATATCAAAGATTTTGGTAGATGTTACATTGCCAATTTTGACAACAAACCGTCAACCATCAAGCATGTCATAAAGCATATACAACAGTGGTTTACTAATGCCAAGTCTGTTTAGCTTTAGATACGGACCCTCTAAATATACAGTGTCGAATCGAAGGCCTTCTCCAAGTCAACCAGACAAGCACCCGTACATTGCCTTTTAGATTTGTTCCACTGGATATCAGAAACAAGCTTGGATGCAGCTTGAGTAGTGTCATGTCCCGCCTTAAAGCCGAACTGATCATCCGGAATTATTTTGGACAGAGCTTTATTTATAACCTTCGCGAATACCTTACTGATATTCTCGGCAGCAGACTTATAGACCGGAGGTTCGCCAGATTTGAATTGTCCTTTCCCTTTTTCGGGAGAGGATTTACCACAGCTGTTTTCCAACGGACCGGATAATATGCATTATTCAGAACGTTGTTAAACAGAGTGGTATAAATGTCCACAGCTTCCTGAGGTAAATGTCGTAGTACAATGTTGGATATACCATCGACACCTGACTGACTTCGATTTCTTTAATGAATAGAAGATTTGCTGGAGCTCTATCTTCGTGACTAATAGGGTATTAGTCCCGTTTTGCCCGGCGATGATAGCACTTGCCAAGTTTTTGTCTTTGAACCTGGTAAAAACGAGGTTGTCGTATCGCCACTGCGTTATGTCGTTACGTAGGATGAAGTGGTGGTGCAGGGCCCCCACGGACGCTGCTTCCTCCTGCAAATCTTCGACAGCAAAGAAGTCATAGTACAATTCTGCGTACTTACGTACCCATTCAGCCAAAAATTAGCTTCGTCGCTGAACACAATTTCTTAGTAAAAAAGTGGATCTTCGGCCAACTTTCCAAAAGTCCGTTGTTGGCTAACAGAGCCCCAATTTCTGCGAACGGCGACGAATCGATAATTTATGGTCATCATTAACATTTACCGATACAGCTGCGATATTTTCTTCAGTTCGCACTATATGTAAGCGTGTTGGTGGTTTAATGTCCAACAATGTAAATTTTGTTCGATTAAACTGACAATAAAATGGAAAAAGCGTGCGATGAACTTTCTTAACTAAGCACGCATTTTGTTAATAAAATCAATAATTTGAAAACGTTTTCTGTTCGTAAGACTATTAATGGTTAAATTATAGACCAAACTGAAGATGTTTTACAGTAAAACAAAACACGAAATGTACGTCAGCTCCTTAAACCAGTGTTGCCAAAAAGATAATACCTAAAAAATCACCCTTGATATGCTCTATGATATGCTTAGCGATAGAAAGTTTTTCGTCAAAAGTTGCTATGTAACTTCTTACTTAATTTACTTTAGGTGGCGCTACAGTCCTGTGTGAACTAGGGCCTCACCCAACAAACTTCTCCATCTAGCTCGGTCCCTAGATAGATGTCTACAGTTTCGCGCTCCAAGTTATGTGAGGTCACCTTCCACTTGTGCACGCCACCTGATCCGCCGTTTCCCTCTACTGCGCTGTCCTGTGTGTGAAGATTTGAAGATTTTCCGGGCCGGAGCATTGGTTTCCATGCGCTCTACGTGACCCAGCCATCTAAGTCGTTGCACTTTTACCCTTTAAGCCCATTTTTGCCGCTTCTGCCTCAATACTCACAAAAGCCCCATTGACATCACGCTGAGTTCTTCCGATTATGTCAATGTCATCAGCATATGCCAGTAATTGGACAGACTTTTGAAAGATAGTGCATCTATTGTTGACGTGTGAGCTCTGCTCTATTCTTTCAAGCACGATGCTAAAAAATATCACGTGACAGCCTTTTGACATCGAAAGGTTCTGTTAAGTTGTTTCCAGTAGGCGATGTTAAGTAGACTGTTTCTATCTTACAGATAAGTTGATGCATGCTCCTAACCAACTTATCTCCAGCTGCTTTAAAGAGCTCGGCATTCAAGCCAACCGCTCCAGCGGTTTTATTAGACTTCAGCTTAGATATGGCAATCTGTACTTCGTCTAAGTCGGGAGGACGGGATTGTTGGCTTTCGTCGTCTTTGTTGAATGGATAATCCTGCCTGACAGTGGAATTTAGTGCGTGCGTCTTCGCCGTTATACAGTCTGCAGAAGTGGTCCTTCCATATCCTCAGCATTGACTGCTGTTCTAGGTTTATGTACCTGTGAATTTCGTTTTACCTGTTCATAAAACTTTCGAACTTCATTTCTTTTTTTAAACCTCTCAACATCTTCGACCGCACGCTTCTCATGCCCTCTCTTTTTAATTCTGAGAAGTCGGCATTTCTCTCGCCGCTTCTGCTCATAGAGCTCATGAGCAGCTGTCGTCCTTTTGTTTGGCTGCATATAAGAGGCAGTTTCTCTGATTGCATGTTGCCAATGTCGCCTCTGGTTTTCGATACATTGTGTTGGCGGCAGAGAACTTCGAGAGAAGTTACTTGTAACTCGTCGGAAAAGGATTTGGCGATTTCTTTCGATTGTAGCCGTTCGACGTTGTACTTTCTCCCAGCCCCTCCCTGTTTTGTCTTCGGTCCGAAGTGCTACCTTGGCTACAACGAGGTAGTGGTCCGAGTCGACGTTAGCTCCCCGAAAAGTTCGTACATCCATGATGCTGGAAGTGTGTCAGGCGGCGATCGCAATATGGTCAATCTGGTTTACGGTAGATTGATTTGGAGAAGTCCAAGTTCCTTTGTGGATGTTGAGGTGTGGAAAACGCGTACTGGCTACCATGACGTTTAGCTCCGCAGCAAAATCTAGGAGCCTGAATCCGTTGTCGGAAGTGTTGTCGTGCAAGCTGTTTTTTCCTATTATTCTTCCAAAGATGAATTCCCTTCCTAGTTTTCTAATTGAATCGCCGAGGACTATATTAATATCGTAGCTAGGGCACCGCTCATATGTTTTGTCTAGGAGCTCGAAGAACATATCTTTGGTGTTGTCGTCTTTCTCTTCTGTGGGGTCGTGTGCGCATATCAGGCTAATGTTGCCGAATTTAGCCTCGATGCGTTTGGTCATGAGGCGCTCATTGATGCACCTATAGCTGCCTTAGTCTGGCTCCAATGACAAAGGCGCATCCAAATAAGCGCTGTTGGTTTTCGTGGTAGCAGTCACCATAGTAAATATCGCAGTTTTTCGTCCTCTTTTTGCCCGGCCCATCCCATCGTATTTCCTGGATGGTGGTGATATCTGCTTAATAGCAGTCTAGGGCCTCCGCTAATTCTTCGGCCGCAAGTTAAGGGACCTAACATTCCACGTTCGTTCATTGACGAAGTTCATTGTACTTTATTCGTTTGCGTTGGTTGTCAAGAGTAAATTCGTCCGTATCCGAGGCTTGTTGGTGCTTCGCAACTTTTTCGTGGCCAGGAAGTCACCCCGACCGACGGCACATCCCCTCAACCTGGAGGGCCAGATCCTAACCACTCCTTATAGGCCTGGGCTCCGAATAAGTCGAAGAAGCCCTATAAGGTGTTGATTCCATCTAGGGAATTCATCTGCTGCCGTCTGGGTAAGGAGAGGTGCCTTAGTGGAAACACCTCTTCCCACCTCTCTCGTTTGCTGCCCCCAACAACTTTCCACTGGGGCCAACCCCAAACCCCCAACCCAATCTCCAGTTGAGGTACTAGGCACCCGATGTTCACCACGGGAAGGTGAGAGTAGGAGGTAATAGACAGAGGTTGGTTTTGAGAAAAACCTGTGGACGCTTGTGGCCTTTGGAATGCACATGACTACCATTTGAACATCAACTTGTAACTATGTTACTTCTACTACCACTAAAAATGGCCTTCAATAGGGAGCTGTGAATTCATTGATTCTCTTCAGCATTTACACCATCGATCTGACAGGTAGTCTTAAGGAGGCAATTGCTTTAACCAGAATCAGAAGAGTCTTCGGTCTGACGAAACGGATGTCTTACAGTAGTTGGATTGAAGGTTATTTGCTACATGGCCCTCATACGGCCGATTATCGTTTATGGTTGACGTGTGTGGTGCAACGTTACCCCTTCCCAGATGGAATATTTTTGCGTGTTCGAGGAGCAGTGTTTCCGATGCTCTAACCGAGTTCCTATACAACGAGGCTCGAACCCACAGAATTGACAATTTCACAACAAGTACTTGAAAGTGCTCGCTTGAGCGTCCTCATTCCACCAGAGGCATTCCGTTTTGTAGATAGATGTGGTCTGATATTGGATAGATTGACAGTTCCGCTAATTTGTTGGAACATTTGGCAGACATTGTAGATCTTCCCCAAGGGACTAGAGGCCATGGTCATCTTACATGTGACGTGAACTTGCTACTGAAGACTGGCCCATGTGTTTTTGCTGGTCTGCGGACAGCAATGAAATGAAGCGTTTATTGAAAGACCTTTCATAGAAAATACTGGTAAATTTAGCTTAGTTTAGTTTAGTTTACTCCAAAAATATGTACAAGTTCAAACTATGCATGAACTAATACTCGATTCTTACCTGTCTTCACCCTGTCAATAGAATATAGAACCTCAAACGAAGCCCACAAAGCTAAATACTTTCGTTGAAATTAAAGTGAAAACAAATTAAAAATATTGATTGTATCTAAAACACCTACAAAAACTTTAACGAAAACATTCAATTTCAACAAGCAGCATGGCACGCGGACAGAAATACAATTTTTCATTTTAATGTTTTTTCAATTTCAATATTTTGTAGCTTTCCTATCTCGCTAAAATTAGACTCCAAAGTTCAAATGTAGAAAACGTTCATGAGGTGCGAACGAGGGTGTTCTTTAAAAAATAACCAAATTAAATAGTAAACAATATTTTTTATTTTTCTTCGTGTTAAATTTAGAAAATATACAAATGTGGAAAATTGTTGGTACGTATTCGATTTTCCATTATTTTTATTTATAACTGATGGTTCGATATGTGGATATCAACATAAACATCAAAGTCTAGCCCCGGAGCTCTAATGGCTAAGTAATGAGGCATTGGTTGGAAGAAATGAGTAAATGAATGAATAGAGCAATTATGCGGTAATTTTTACAGATTTTCTAATTGAATTTATGTTGAAAATATAATTTGAGATTTAATGGCCCAAGGATAAGTAAATTTTGTGTGTTTGAATACTCAAACTTAATGAACGCAAACAATTTTATTTTAATGTACTCTTTGTTTGATTTTTATGAGCAATTTCGTACTTTTGTGCGGTTTCGTAGTGAACAAATAAATTTTTATTTTATTTTCAATCGCTCAACATTTTGTATGACAGTAATATGCCCTTGATCCTGAAACTTTTCAATTCCAGCGAATTTAATCTATTTTGAAATAAGAACAAGAAGAACAAAGGTTTTAAAGACGTTTAACTTTTTCAGAAACGTGTCAAACTATTTTAATTAAAAATATCGTCTACATACCTCGCCTTCGAAGCCTTACACCTACATCAGATACCTTCAATAAAAAGGATAATTTGCATGAAATGGGATAAAAGCTATAAAATGGTAGGTTGAGTATAGAAAAAGAGAAAGACATTTTATGACTCTTCAAAATGTTTTCAAGAAAAAGAAAAATTAAAAACTAAGAAGAGACAAAAGTTTTCTTCGTTTTTAGGGAAAAATAAAAGTGTTTTTAAAGTTAACTGAACAAAAGAAAAATACATTAATTTGAATGAAAAAATAAAATTTGCTTTCTGCCTCGTTGAATCAAACTAAAATAAAGAGAGAAAAGGTAGTAATGTTAATAAAAGATATCTTCTTGACTTTTTAATAAGACAAAACAAAAATAATAAGTAGCTATAGGTATGTGGGTGGTAGATCTGTAGGTATATCTATTTTTACAAAGAAAATTACTTGTTTTTATGGTTTTGAATATTACACTTTTTCTTTTCTTAAAGGAACGTCTAATTGTTCTTTATTTAAAAAATTCGTGTGGGACTTTTATGTAGGTTCATAGATGCTTAAAATAAATGTATCTTAATTTACACACTTTTTCAATTGAAGATTTGAACTAAAATTCTCTAAAAAAGATTAAAAATAAGATAACATTTGGAAGAATTCAACTTCAAGATAATTTCAATAAAACTCTACGAAATAAGAATTTCGTAATTAGGAATATATACTTGTTAGGCTTATTCAAGATGAGGAGGAACATGGCAATTGTACAAAGAAAAAGTAACATGGGGATCACTGAACTCCTTTGCTCAACGTTTTATAAAAACAAGCTTAGAACTTGCCTTATTTACAATAAAAGAGGCTTGGATACGACCCACACTGATAACTTCCCATCCCGTCTGTCAATTTGTCTTGCTTCAAAGTTTGTAGGTTTTCGAGTTGTGTTAAAAAATTACCAACAATATTTTTCATATAAAGTTTAGTTTAAAAATCAAGTTTTGTCAAATATTTTATAAGTCGAAATAGAATTTTAGTCGAAAACAAATTTTTACCAATTTTAGTAACATTTCTTTAATGTTTACAAATTGGATGAAGAAATTAATTTGAGAGATATCAAGAAAAGATGTCTGTACATCGTACGTCCGTACATCCGTACGTTTGCGACGTTTTTTTCGTTGTCCATAGCCCAAGAACCAAAAGAGATATCGACTTCAAATAAATTTTGTTATACAGATAAAAATGCAAAAAGATGCAGAAAGGGCTCTCAAGAAAATTGCGTGGGCGATTTTTCACCATAGCAGTTTAAAAAAAGGTAAACATTTTGGTTAACCCTGAATATCTTACGAAGCAAAAACGCTAGAGACTTGAATTATACTTTATATAATATATTGTAACGTGATACTAAACAAACATAATTTTTGAAAAAAATCCAATTAACAGGTTTTTTATAAAAAAAAAAAACTGAAAAAACAAATTTGACAAATCGAAAATTTTACGAATACAAAATGATTTTATCTCCAAAGCAATTTTGTGCAAAGAAAAAAACCGGTTTTAACGTCTGTTATTTTGAAAAAAATCGAATTGACAGTATTTTTTATAAAAAATAAAAACTTAAAAAAAAAGTTGGTAAAAATTGAATTACGACCCAAACATTTTTTCCAAAAATTTTAGATTATGTCTTCCAACTTATTTCAACTTATAAGAAATATTGTTAACAACATTCAGAACAATTTTTGAAAAGAATCGAATTGCCAGTGTTATAAAAGCCTAAACAAAAAAATTAATAAAAGTTGGTAAAAAATGATATTCGACTCAAATATCTCTTCAGAAATTCGAGATAATAGCTTCTAACTAATTTTTACTTATAAGAAATATTATTTTCAACATTAGGACAAGTTTTGATAAAAATCGAATTGACAGTTTTTTTTACAAAAAATAAAAACTTGAAAGTAAATTTATCAAAAGTTGGTAAAAATTTACTTTCGACTCAAATAGCTTTACAAAAATTAAAATTATTTTATTTCACAGATAATATTGTATTCTATATTCAAACTCGAGATTTTAATTAAACATGATATTACGATGTTAGAGAAGTCGAAAAACGTGGTTCCCATGATTCCGTCCGATCTGTTTTGTCTGTCTGTAAGCGCTCCTAAAGCCTAAACCATTCGGTCGATTTAGTTTAAACTTGGATGTTCAGCAGATTCGCGCTAGGCGTTTTTTTAATTTTTTTTTTAAGATCAAAACTAACAGTGGCCCCCATACAATTTTTTTGGTCAAAAAACGAAAATTCGAATTTTCTGAAAAACAAACCGATAGCTTTTTTTAAATTTGCTCTAAAATTTAATTTTTTAACTTGTTTTTATTTTTTTTTATTGGAAAATAATATTTTTGTATTGCTCGGGAAAGGTACCACTTATTGTTCTCAAAAGTACTGGAGAGCTGTAGGTAACGCTACTTCGGTGGCCCTAGGCTCAATGAAAGTAAAATCCCTATGAGCGGGTAACGCTAACGCACAAGGGAACCTAACAACTGCCGGAATAAGCAGACAACCCAGCATTGCTGAACGGGGCACTGACTTGTCCCTGGGTTGAAGAAAATCTCCCTAAAGGCGGAGGAACTGCAGTTTGCGGTCAACAACATGGAAGTCTGGTGGCGGGTGAGCTTTTTAAGAAGTCCAACGGTAGCAGCAAGTGGTAGCGTCTGTATTGCATGGTGGGCGGCTACAAAAGGCGTCTGTTTTCCCATAGTGGTTTGCTTCAAGGGCGGGTGTGCCTGTCGAATCTAAGCTTATGTATGTAATTAAACTTATCTTGGAAATCAGTATGGTGGAAGGGTATATTTTGTTACATGAAATATGACAACAACTGGAAACGAGTCCCGAAGAGGTAACCGTTTTTATGGAGAATCCTTCTACAGCTTAGCTTAGGGGTGCGGCATATTTCATGCAACAGCGTCAATCAAGACGCCATAATAATAAATGAATAGTCAACAATTAGTAGAAGTCTTTCATGAAATGCAATGGATACTTTTGGCTATGGTATCGTACAAAAATCGGAGCTTGGAACGTTTGATATTTGTATGGCGAAGGAAGATTCTAACAGCTAGAGCGTGAAATGCTTCGTCTTAAGATCAGTATCCTGGGCATTAGTGAAACAAACTGGAGAGAAAGAGCTGAATGCAGATTTGGCACTGGACAAACGAGAATGCTGTATTCCGGAGAGGATGAAAGAGATGGTGGCCAAAGGCGGCATGGTGTTGGAATTATGTTGAACGAAGTAGCTAGGTGCTGTTTTATTTCCTGGGCGTCAATATCTAAAAGAATAATGAGTGCAAGGTTCCGCTAAAAAATCGCAAAATCACAATCATTCAGTGTTATGCCCCCACAAATGAAGCGACCGAAGAAGACAAAACCGCGTTCTACACTCATCTTAACTCGGTTTACAGCAGTGTTCCGAGAGCCGATATTATAATAGTCATGGGAGACCTCAACGCTCAAGTCGGTGTAGACAATTACGGTCTGGAACGAGTTATGGGAAAAAATGGCTTGGGGTCACGTAATGAAAATGGTGACATGCTTGTCGACTTTTGTAACGCATCGTCTTATAATTGGTATGACTGTATTTAAACATTAGACGTGCAACAAAGTCACGTATGTGCACCCAGATGGTCATACCGAAACTCAAATTGATCACATCATGATTCAGCAGCGATGGCGGAAGTCTATGTGTGATGTCCGAAATATAAGAAATGCCGATGTGGGAAGCGACCACCATTTGGTTGTCATGAGTCTCAAATTAAAAACTGAGGCTTTATTAAAACAATCGCAGAGTGCAGCAAGAAATCCAAAATTCAATACGAATGCTTTAAGTGATCCCAACATAAGTCGTAGCTATATCAACACCCTTAACTACAGAGTTTCGTCATTAAATGTGAATTTTGACTCAGATGTTGACGAGATGTGGGGTGAAATCAAAAGTGTTTTATGGAGGCTGAGACTGTACCTAGGCGTACGAGAGTTAGTGACTCTTGGATATCCCAAGACACCTGGGAAAAAATTGAGCTTCGTAAATCGTTGAAGCTGCAAAAAAACGCCGAGACAGACGCGCTACGAAAGGCTGAATTGTGAAACGAATATCGGACTGCACAGAAGATGGTCTATCGTTGTGTGAGACGTGACAGGAGGGTGAGGATAGATGGACTCGCTGATAATGCTGAAACCGCTGCAAGAAGAGGAGATATCCGAGAATTGTACCAAATAGCCACAGAAGTTGTCAGGAAAAAAAGGAACAACATTCATCCTGTAATAGATGTGGATGGGACACTATTGGTATCAATTAAAGATCAACTTCGCAGGTGGAAGTATCACTTTTGTGCCCTGTTAAATGAGAGCCTCGTTCAACAGAAGTGCCCCAACTTAACGAGATGCGCAGATCCTAAAGGGGTATTTACATCGAACCCCCTTCAGTAGCGGAAATTGAAACAGCGATTAATCTCCTCAAAAATAATAACGCAGTCGGGCTTGACGGGGTACCAGCGGGATTCCTGAAAGCTGATCCCGCCACAGCAGCTAGTATCTTGCATCCGCTTATATAAACTGTTTGGGAAAACGAAACCTATCCCAGGGAATAGAAGGATGGAGTGATTGTTAAAATTCCAAAAAAAGGGGATCTCAAGAACTGCAACAATGGGCGTGGTACTACCGTTTTGTCCGTTTTCCCAGAGCTAATGGCAATTTTAATCCTCGAATGGATAAAGGCAAGATTTGTGACTACACTCAAGAGGAATCAGGCTGGCTTCCGCAGCGGTCGGTCGTGCGTTGACCATATCAACACTTAACACATTGTTCTTAAACAATCTGCAGAATTTCAAACACCGCTCAACCTCATGTTTGTAGATTTCGAGAAGACCTTTGACCGAGTTAACCGAGAATGTATATCGAGATCACTTCTTGTTAGAGGAATTCCGCCAAAAATTGTTGCCATTACAAAGGAGTCCTACAACAATGCAAGGTGTTTCGTGTTGCATGATGGGCTATCCGACTCTTTCGAAGTGTGTCAGGGTGTGAGCCAATGGGATGCTTTATCGCCAATTCTTTTTCTGCTGGCAATAGATGATGTTCTGACGGCCAGCGTCGTCGGTACAACTGAGAGGCAAGGTATTCAATGGAGAACGTTTGAAAGGCTTAGCCATTTAGACTATGCCGACGATATATGTCTTATGGCAAATAACATCAGTGGGCTGAACCAGATGTGTCAAATTTTACGGGTTAAAGAAGAATCGTGCGGTCTTAAAATAAATAGTAAAAAGAAAAAAAATAATGCTTACAGGCCCCCTAACACACTTACTTACTTACTTAAGGTGGCGCTACAGTCCGGGGCGGACCTGGGCCTCAACCAACAAGCGTCTCCAGCCAGCTCGGTCCCTAGCTAGCTGTCTCCAGTTTCCCACGCCAAGTTGGTTGAGGTCCTCTCCCACCTGGGTGCGCCACCTGAGTCGCGGTCTTCCTCTACTGCGCCGTCCCTCGGGATTGGATTCGAAGACCTTCCGGGCTGGAGCGTTGATGTCCATCCGCTCTACATAACCTAGCCATCTAAGCCGTTGGACTTTGATTCTGCTAACTAGGTCAGTGTCGCTGTACAGCCCGTACAGCTCGTCGTTATAGCTTCTCCTCCATTCTCCATCTATGCGTACGGGACCGAAAATCGCCCGAAGAGTTTTTCTCTCGAAGCATCCTAAGACGCTCTCATCTTTCTTTGACAGGGTCCAGGCCTCAGCGCCATAAATGAGAACCGGGATGATGAGTGTCTTATAGATGGTGATTTTACATGCTCGAGAGAGGACTTTACTTCTCAATTGCCTTCTAAGTCCAAAGAAGCAGCGATTTGCAAGAGTTATTCTTCGTTTGATTTCAGCGCTGGTGTCGTTGTCTGCATTAATAGCGGTGCCTAGGTAGACAAAGTCCTTAACTACCTCAAAGTTATAGCTGTCCATGGTGACGTTTTGTCCAAGACGTCGTCGTTCAGTGTCCTTTTTTGATGACAGCATATACTTGGTCTTGCCCTCATTGACCACTTAACCCATCTTCTTCGCTTCCGCCGCAATGCTCAAAAACGCTCCACTGACATCATGCTTTGATCTTCCAATTATGTCAATATCATCTGCGTATCCGAGTAATTGGATGGATCTTTGGAAGATTGTGCCTCTAGTGTTGACGGTTGAGTTTTGCACAATTCTTTCCAGAACGATGTTGAAGAAGTCGCATGACAGTGCATCGCCTTGTCTAAAACCTTTTTTGACATCAAATGCATCGGTAAGATCTTTTCCGACCTTGATAGAGCAGCGTGCATTCTCCATCGTCATTCTGCACAAACGGATAAGTTTGACAGGGATGCCAAAACTAGACATTGCTCGGTAGAGCTCTTCCCTATAGATGCTGTCATACGCAGCTTTGAAATCGATAAAGAGATGGTGGGTATCGATTTGAAGCTCCTGGGTTTTTTCCAAGATCTGCTGTAGTGTGAATATTTGGTCGATAGTGGACTTTCCTGGTCTGAAGCCACACTGATAAGGACCAATCAGGTTGTTGACGAATGGCTTCAGACATTCACATAATACGGCAGAGAGGATCTACAGAGACTGATGCCTCTGTAGTTGGCGCAGTTTAGAGGGTCTCCTTTCTTATGTATCGGACACACTATGCTGAGATTCCACTCATCGGGCATGCTTTCTTCTGACCAAATTTTGCAGATGAGTTGGTGCATGCTCCCTACCAAGTCATCGCCTGCTGCTTTGAATAGTTCGGCGGTGATGCCGTCATCTCCAGCAGCTTTGTTTGACTTAAGTTTAGATATAGCTATCTTCACTTCGTCAAGGTCGGGTGGGCGGAATTGTTGATCTGCGTCGCCGAGGTTGAGTGGTTCTATCTCCCTTACAGCGGAATTCGGTTCGTCATCGCCGTTAAATAATTTGGAGAAGTGATCTTTCCATATTCTCAGCATCGACTGTGGTTCTACTACGATGTTCCCTTGATCGTCTTTACAGGCTTCGGTTCGTGGCTGGTACCCTTGGGAGGTTTTTTTTACCTTTTGGTAAAATTTACGAACCTCATTCCTGTTGTGACATCCCTCTATATCCTCGATCGCGCGCTTCTCATGCTTTCTTTTTTTTTTCGTCTAAGAAGCCGGTTTTCCTCTCTCCTCTTCTGCTCGTAGAGCTCGCGAGCAGCTCTCGTCCTTTTGTGCAGCGCCGTTTTGTATGCCTCTTGTTTCGCTGCGTGAGCTTGCCGGCATTCGTCGTCAAACCAGGGGTTTCGCTGTGGTGGCCGTGTGAAACCTAGCACTTCAGAGGCGGCATCTCTGATGGCTGCAAGGCAATGTTGCCACTGGTTTTCAATGCTTAATGCAGGAAGCATAGGACTCCTTAGGAGGTTATTAGAGACTCGATCGGAAAAGGACATGGCAGTCTCTTGCGATTGTAGCCGTCTAACGTCGAATCTTCTCACAGTACTTCCTTGTTTTGGCTTG